>NC_068984.1:132726855-132729361 GCF_001194135.2 Octopus bimaculoides | reverse complement strand
TAAGAATTAATTTATTATATAAATCAATCAAAATGGACAGGTTATCTATAAAAACAAATCAAGAGGGAAAATAAAATACTAGATTTTCTAATGGGAAGGGTTGATGGCAGTGCATTAGTTTTCACATTTTATGTTACTGTTTGTTCTAAGCAGATGAACAATAACATGCCAGTGATTAACAAACTAATTACCTCAGATATCTGTTGCATTCTAAGTTATGCAGCATAAACTCTGATCAGCAAACAGTGTATCTGATGATGATGAGGATGATGCTATACCAGAGCTATGCCAGCAGAGTTTATCTGATTTTTTTTTTTTTTTAAATTTAGCTAAAAGGATGAAAATAGTGCATATTTTGAATAAAAGATTCTTATATATGAACTGGAATTGAAAACAGTCAAATTGCATGCATACACACACAGTCACTTGCACACAGCCAAGTTTTTAAAAAAGGCTTCAGTCCATTCTTGGACCCGACTTAGGTGATGTAAGACTATTAGGTGATATAGATGAAGATGAGAAGTCTTTTGATGCCAACATACTGCTCCTAGCATTATTCAGACAGATGTATTTAAAGGGATCCTGAAAACAAAAACAAAAACACAAACATTTTACTTTATGAATTCTCAGTACAATGGAAGGAGACAACATAGTCATAAACAAATTATTATTTAACTCACTCATCCATTTCTTAACATTACATTTTAGCAACTAATTTATGATTCTTCTATCATGCAGAATCACCACGAGGAAAAAGTCTCATGTTCTCTTGTTAATTACCTTTTGAAATCATTATATGAAGATAAATCTTTAGTAATCTGATCTAATTAATAACTGAAGTTGTATATCAAATGTTCATGGAAGGAAGGTTTTTTTATCACTATGAGAAAAAGAGTTTGAATTTTCTGCAAATTAAAAGTCACATAAGCCAAAGCAGATATTGAAGCATGAAGTAGCCCTTGGACCTGTCAGATCGTGTCAAATTATCTGGTCTTTGCCAGCATGGAAGCTGGAGGTTAAAAGATGATGGCTCCTTAACCCTTTAACATTTAAACCAGCCATATCTGGCCCAAATATTCTACCTGTTTCGACATTGAAACTGGCCAGATCCAGGCTCTCTCACCTACCCTACAATGTCATTCTAAAAATAAACAATCACCTCTTTGAAACCTCAAAGCTATGAGATAATGCATGATTAATACAAAACAATGTGAATAAATAAGCATTGTGTTTAACAGAGTAATCTGATTGCTAAATGGTTAAATTGCCATCAATAAGTCTTTGTAGAAAGGATTTAAACCAGTAAATCGTAAATCTTAATTTTGGGATTAACCAAGAATTGATGGTTGCTTCCCATAAATAGTGGGTGGAGAAAATAGATGGATTGATGGAAATATTTTGCCAAATATTGTTTACACACTTGAAAACAGAAAATCCAGTTCAAAGTCCACTATGATTCACACTTGATTTCTATTTATTAATTTTTTTTACTTACTGCATTCAAAACTCATTTCAGAGTCACTCTTACAAAACCTGAAACATGTATATCTTTTTTTTAATTATAAAAAAGCGTGAGAGAAATACAGGAGAATTGACCAAACATGTCACTTTGAAATAACCGAAAAGTTCAATGTATGATAGTGTTTTAATAAAATTACTGAAATGTCTTACTTATTGTTTCTTGGGCCTTCCCGGTTTCTTCTGTCCACGCCCAGTTACCTGAGAGAAAGAAATGGTTAACACAGGATATATAAATTAGAACAACACTTCTCCAAAACTATGAAATTCAGTGCTCTATCTTATACGTAATCAAGTACCAAAAAGACATTTAACCCTTTCGTTACTAACCCGGCTGAAACCGGCTCTGGCTCTGAGTGCAAATGTCTTGTTTTCATAAGTTTTGAATTAAAATCTTCCACCAAACCTTAGTCACAATTTATGTGCTTAACAATAGCTGAATGATAACTAAGTTATTTTACTAAATTTTTTGTTATATTTAAAGTAATTGAAAGAAACAGAGAGCATCTCAAAATAAATACAGTAACGAATGGTTTAAAACAAATCATACATTCACATTAATCTTATCTAATCTGGCCTTCAATAGTAATGGCAAAATGACAAACACCAAATTGTGATTGTAACACCTCCCTCAACATAAAAAAGAAAATTTCCCAAAAAGAAACTGAAAGAGGTTAAAAGGGAAACTTCAATACCTTTTTCTGCTTCTCTTCACCATCTTCAGCCTAAAAAAGAAAGAAAAATGATTACATAACATTTGAATGAATGTATTTGATCAGGTGTGGCTGTATGGTTAAGTTTACTTTCTAACCACTCTGGGTTCAGACCCACTACATGGCACTTTGGGCAAGTGTGTTTTTTTCTATAGCCCCAGGCTGACAAAAGCCTTGTGTGTGCATTTGGTAGATGGAAACAGAGAAGCCATTGTGTGTTGACTTTGCCTTTCATCCTTTAGAGGGGGCAATAAAATAAGTACCAGTTGAGCACT
>NC_068984.1:132724360-132726827 GCF_001194135.2 Octopus bimaculoides | reverse complement strand
ATCGACTTACCCTTTCCTCAGTCAAATCGTCCAACCCATGCTACCATGGAAAGCAGACATTAAACGATGATGATGATGACCTGATTTAGGATCTTACAATAATCCTACAATATCATTCTAAAAATTAACAGTTTCCTCATCAAAGCCACGAGATAATGCATGATTAATTCAAGACAATGTGAATAGGCAAGCATTACTTTTAACAGCACAAAAAGGGGACAATATTGCAGAATCACTAGGTCTGAATAAAAAATTAGTTTTGTCATAGCTAGTGCCCCTTTAATCATAGATTTGCTGTATTAAAAGGGGGTTGAGTGTGACTAAACACTAACATTCAAGTCAATCTTAATCTAAAGAGAAAATAGACTTACAAGATTTTTGCGTGGTCTGCCCCTTGGTCTTTTTTCTTTATGCACTATCTGGAAAAACAAATAAATCCCATAAGTAATGTATAACAAATTAACTAATAATGAAAAAAACAACAAATACAATAATAAAGACAACTTGAACACTATTTAGACTTAATCTACAAACTGGATATATAAATGACATTTTATATGCTCTGACCCAACATAAAACTGACAGAATGTGTCCTCCAGCAAGAAACATATTCTGCTCAGGCCCTTTTTCTCACACTTTACCTCTATCTAATCCTTATTCTCGAATAAAGTTCCTACACCCCACCCAGGGTTCATAATCTTTCAAGCTACATGGTGACCTCACTAGTGCTAGTGGTAAAAAAAATTTAAAAAAGCACCAGGCGTAGGAGTGGATGTGTGGTAAGTAGCTTGCTTACCAACCACATGGTTCCGGGTTCAGTCCCACTGCAAGGCATCTTGTACTATAGCCTCGGGCTGACCAAAGCCTTGTGAGTGGATTTGGCAGACGGAAACTGGAAGAAGCCTGTCGTATATATATATATATAAATATATGTATGTGTCTGTGTTTGTCCCCCCCAACATTGCTTGACAACCGATGCTGGTGTGTTTACATGCCCGTAACTTAGCGGTTCAGCAAAAGAGACCGATAGAATAAGTACCAGGCTTACAAAGAATAAGTCTTGGGGTCGATTTGTTCGACTAAAGGCGGTGCTCCAGCATGGCCACAGTCAAATGACTGAAACAAGTAAAAGAGTAATTACACACATTGAAGTGGTTGGCATTAGGAAACCATGCTAAAGCAGACACTGGAGCATAATGCAATTCTTGGGTCCATCAGATCCTGTCAAACTGTCCAATCTATGCCAGCATGGAAGGTGGACATTCAATGATGATTGTTTGTACCAAACTCAACTTCAAAAGAACAAAATATGGATACTTTGGCAATAGTAGTCATAACGAACTAAAATCTGGTGCTAGCAGTACTGTGTTATTTGTGATTAAATTTTAGAACGGCACACTGTTTTACTTTTGTCATCCCCAGTTATAAACAAATTTTCAAATTCCTTCCTAAAATATATTTCTGATTCTAATATGGAACATTTGATTAGAAATAGAAAGCTATTTTGTTTAAAACCATTTCCTTTATTTCCATCCAATTTCCCTGAGGAGGATATGTGCCTAATGGCATACTTCTGAAAATATGAACACTGACAGGAGTTATTGAAGCAAAACCACTTTCATTAATTACTATTAGACATTTATTTTAATTAGAGATATAGTGATGAAAGAGTTAAAAGAACCAATTTATACTACAATACTTAGCATACCAAACATAATCCTACAGCAAAATCTTTATAGAAAAAACTACATAATTCCTAAATCCTGGAAGAATTGAAACATCTGAAATTTTTTTAAGAAAGCACAACTTACAGGCTTTATACGTGGTCTTCCTCTAGGTTTCTTTACCTTGTTATAATCCTAAGAAAGTAAAGAAAAGGGACAAATAACTAAATGAATAAAAAGTTTATCATTTCAAAAATAGTGCACCCAGTATGGAAAGAAAGTGTTACAACCCATTAATTATACAAGACTCTTCTGGACTCTGTACAATGGAGAATTAAGTCTGGGACAAAAGGAATGCCAGACATAAAGGCTGGTTACTACATGCCAAGAGAGTCTAGAAAATGGGATGTAAAAGAATAAAATCTCTGATGCAAAAGTTAGGTGCTGCTGTGGTTTTAACTTTCACTGCAGAGGGGAAAAGAAACAATTGTGCTTGTTGTCAGTGTGACCAAGGGTATGATGTGGTCTTGAAATTATTAACTGAACATTAGAAGCATCAGTTGTGGCGTGCAAGAGAGACGATTGCGCTGGTATGGACATGTGGTGAGAATGGAGGAGGATAGCTGCGTGAAAAAGTGCCACACCCTAACAGTTGAGGGAACCCGTGGAAGAGGTAGGCCCAGGAAGACCTGGGCTGAGGTGGTGAGGCAAGACCTTCGTACATTGGGCCTCACCGAGGCGATGACTACTGACCGAGACCTTTGGAAATGTGCTGTGCGTGAGAAGACCCGGCAAGCCAAGTA
>NC_068984.1:132713338-132724294 GCF_001194135.2 Octopus bimaculoides | reverse complement strand
TTTCGAGCGAGATCGTTGCCAGTGCCCCTGGACTGGCTTGTGCGGGTGGCACATAAAAGACACCATTTCGAGCGTGGCCGTTTTCGTGCGGGTGACACGTAAAAGCACCCACTACACTGAGTGGTTGGCGTTAGGAAGGGCATCCAGCTGTAGAAACTCTGCCAAATCAGACTGGAGCCTGGTGTTGCCATCCGGTTTCACCAGTCCTCAGTCAAATCGTCCAACCCATGCTAGCATGGAAAGCGGACGTTAAACGATGATGATGATGACCATAACTGAAACTGAATATTAAGTTTTGATCAGTTCCACAGTTCAGTCAGGCATGTAGAGGATTTAACTGCGACAACATACACATGGCACAGTTTTAAAAATAAAAAGGTTAATCTAACAGCAGAAAGGAAATTTGCTACTGACTGCACAGATATAAGAAGTAAATTCATTCTCTATCTACATGTGCATGACATATGAATGAAAATGGTACACCATTCGTAAATATCAATTATAATGGTAACAGACTGTATAGATTGGTTGAATCAGATGAGGAGCTGTAACTTGGTTGAAAGATAGTAAGTAGTGGTAATACTTGGTTTAATATAAAGTAAATATGAATATTTTCAATGATTATTTATCATATACTGAATAAAGAGAAGCTCAAAAGTGATACAACCATTTGCAGTTTCAAGCTGATGTTGCAGTTCAACTGAGAATAAATCATTTGTGAAAAATTAAAAAATAAAGAGAGGTGTAGAGACAATTGTTGTGAGAAAGGAAAAAGTCTGAAAGAAGGATATGACTTTAAATTCAGCCAACCTCTATAAAACAAGAGGGGAAAGGGAAACAAATTCAATGATTGCAAGATTGTGTGCAGAGAATAATGATTTCCCAGTTGTATTCTGCAAATGCTTACAGCAGAAAAAGAAAACACCTGATGGACAGTCAACTGAAACAACTTTCTGCTGTACATATTCTGCAAGAAATGCATTATGAATGGAGGACATTCTACATTTTTCCATGAAACTTTGATTGGCATGACTGCATGATTAAAAAGCTTGCTTTGTAACTACATGGACTCAAAGTTCAATTCCAATACACAGTACTGGGCAAGTATCTTTTACCTTAGCCTCATGTTCAATAATAACTTGCAAGTAGAATTTGGTAGAGGGAAACTGTGTGAAAACTCGTATGTGTATGTATATCGGTATATACACACACAAATATATATTCACACTTTATAGATTTATATTGGTGTAGGAAATAAACACCAACAAGAAAACAAAAAAAAATACTTTACAGGTAAAGTTCCTTGCATTAGGTTTCACACTCCATCAAAAATACATAGTAAATCAGGGATTGTCCAATTGGAAACATGAAACCAACAACACTAGTGTTCACAAATTGCTATAAAAAAGTATCATATCAATTTTCATTTTATAAAACAAACTTTTTTAAAAAGTTATTTTACCTTTACATGTAGCCTGTTTTACACGCTCAAGCTCCCTTGAAAATGCAACAATTCATCTACTTAACCTATATGAATACTAGCTAATTCATTTCTATGACTTACCTTCGATTCACGTTACTTATGTAATGAGAGATGGTACTAGATTTGCATATATTAAATCCTCTCCCCTCATCCACCCATCACAAACCTATGTGTAAGAACTATGGTACCTGTTACACTCTAACCATCACCCTTTCAACTGGATTGGATTGATTTGCTCGTGTTCAGTCCACTGCAAGACGAGGGCCTCAGCATGTTCTCTCCACCAGAGAATAGCTTGAGATCATGCTGGTCTGATGAGCCTACACTGCCACAACAGCTCAACAAGGTTTGGCAAAGGGAGGCAGATTTTTGTACTCATATCCAGGAGTAAAGTTGATTACATTGACCCCAGTTCTCAACTGGTACTTATTTTATTGACTCCAAAAGGATGAAAGGCAAAGTTGACCTCATAACAGAAAGACAAATGAAATACTGCTAAGCACTTTGCCCGGCATGGTAATGATTGTACCAGCTCACTGCCATTCCTATACTTCCAGTAATCACTCCTTCTCCTCCAGACCACTTGTTACAGATATCCATCACTCACTTCTTACCATTGTCCACCTTTATTTCTCTCCCCCAACCATCATACTCCTGCTCCCTTTATCTTAGTTGTTCTGTCACAGATCTGTTTATTGTTTTACTCAATCAGATTACCTTGGGCAAAACACATCCTACAGTAGCAAGGACTCTACTTGAGTATAAGGCCACTTCACAAAGGCTGATGCCATAATAAAATGCACCCAAATGACGTAAAGTAACCAGTGAGTAGAGACAATATAAGTCAAGAGAACCCTTTAGTCTAGTTGAGGAGATGACAATGACCCTAGTTTTGGCATCATGACAAAATACACCAAGTACACTGTAAAGTGGTTGATGATAGAAGGAGCATCCAGCTAAAGAAACCAAGTCAAAAATGACATACAAGCAAGATGTGGCCTTTCAATCTGTCTAAGACAGCAGTAATTCTGAATAAGAACTGGCTTGAGTTGTGATATCCTTCCTAACCCATGCCAACATGGAAAGTGGATACTGATGTAAAAATGATGAAGATGATGAACTCATTCTAAAAGGTGATGTTTAAACAAAATTTTAATAAACTTACATTTCAATGAATTTACCTGTATTTACCTGTAATTAGAGTAGATTTAAAAACAAAAAAGTTCCATCACAGATATATCTACATCATATGCCTAAAGACACTAAATTTATAAAAATGTACTCAGTTAAGCATTATACAGCTTAATAAATAGGTTTTCCACATTTCAAAAATAGTAACTACAATAATTAGCACAAATATTATGGAAGATATGCCCAAGCAGAAATTACAAGTTGTAATATAACTTACAACTGGATGAACTCTTGGCCTTCCTCTTGAACGGCCTGTTGGAATCCACTGAAAAAGAGAATACAGAAGATTACTATTTATGTATTCATATAAGTTAATACAGCAAAATATTTACTAATATATTCATTAAATACTTGTAATCAATCTGTCTTTAAAATTCAAATTCTGCAATCATTCATCTCGTGTATATTTCATTACATTATACTTAAACATCATCTTGATAGCCTAAGCTTTGTGAAAAAAACAAAGCAATATCTAAAATAATTGCAAACTATGTGGTTTGGGGTTCAGTTCCACTAATAGGTTGCCATGGCAAGAGTAACTATATAATATATATATATATGTACATACCTTCTTCTTTTCAGATTCTAGTTTCCTAGGTCTACCAGGGCCTTTCTTAACTTTCACCTGAAAACAATAAATAAAAATTCAAAACTGTTGAAAGACATATTGAACAGAATACAATTAATGAATTTTTTTCACACTGAAATTCCTCCACCCCTCTCCATGACTTTTGTTTCTTTCTTATATCACCTATTTGTTATATGTTTCTGTCAAACTTTTGCTCAACTTATTTCATGTTATCCTCTAAGAATTACTCTATGCCTTCCTAATTTAATTAGATCTCAACAAAGTATAGTCTTCAAACATCTCTGCTAGATCTGTACTAATAGAATATCTATATGCATGCACAGTAATGGGCACGATTCTGCTAATCAGCTAATTAGTAAAGCTAACTTTTCCTTTAGTAGATTAGTGTTTCCACTAACTTTAGAAACCGTTAACAGACCAATTAGCTCCCGTTAAATTTAGTTCCGCAAACAAAATTCATACGTTTGTTCCTGTTTGTTGTGGGCGTGTCTTGAAGCATCCATCAGGCACATTATTGGCTGACTACATGTACACATGACAAGACGTGATTGGTTGACACAGCAGCTAGCTGAGCAACGTTGTGTAATTCTGCAGTTGAGTTGTATTCACTTATGTTGTCACATTACAGACAATCTTACAGTGTCAGCGATAGCAGTGTACATTATTGGCTTATCGTTATGGAAGGTGAAGCCATCGTTGTTCAGCTTGAAGATGAAGAGCCTGTTGAGGAGTCTGCAAAGGCTGTAGATGAGGCAGAGGTCGCTGAAGGAGGCCAAATTCAAACAAGTTCCTCTGGTAGATGCGATACTGGCAGGCATCACAAAACGGTTTGGACTCCTCCTAGAAGACCTGGAGTGCCAGCTGACCACTACCTTCTACCATAAGTTTCGCCTGATCTGGCTGGAGCAGTATAACAGCCAGGTTAGGAAAGTAATGAATGCCATGGAGACTGCTCTAATGGAGACCAATGAGGAGAGCAGCGAGGATGAGAAAGATGATTTCTTCAGCAACAGCACTTGGTTTCGGGAGAACAGGAGCCACAGGTCACTGAAGTTTAAGGCACAGAATTTGGTGAAGACCTGGCTGGAAGCAGTCTTGAGGAAAGTCCTGACTGAAGTTGCCTTTTTGGGTGAGCAGGTCTTGAGTGACCTGTTCACCAAGTATAACATAGCCATCCCGTCCAGTGCTGCACCAAGTATAACACAGCCATCCCATCCAGTGCTGCAGTTGAGCACCTGTTCTCTACAGGCAAAAATATTTTGAGGGCCAAAGGTAACTTTGAGAGGCTGATGTTTATGAATGGCAACCAGCATCATGTCGAGATGATGGAGAAGACCCAGCCAGAGTAGTACACCTTGATTGTCATCTGATTTTGGCATGATACCTATGCTATACTATACCTTTTTGATTTAATACTTTTTGTACAATAAATAAAGTGTATGATGACTGAAAAAACTAATGCTTAATTTCATTTGTTCATTTAATTATTTACATACATCTTGATCATCATTTGATCTTCGCATGCTATACCTATTTGGAAAGCTCTACATCTAAGTTCCAACATGAAAATTTCAGCTCTCTTGGTCTGTCTTTAAGAGTTTTAGAGCAAACCAGACTGAAGCTAAATTCATATGATAAAAGTTAGCAGTTATAAGTTAGTGCTACCTTCTGTTAATTTTTTTAGCGTTTGCAAGGCTAACTTTTTTAGTTAGATTAATGGTTAGCAAAGCTAACTTTTTGGTTAGCTGTACCCACCACTGTGCATGCACAATAAAACACATGAACATAACAATGACAGAGGAAAATTATCTAGGGATAATAACATTCATATGGAAAGTAAACATATAGCAATCAAGAAAACTTTTAATTAATGCAAACTCTTCTTGCATAAGTGGTTTACAAAAACTAAATAATGCTACTTCATCTTAATTTCAATTTACTCAACAAACTTGTTTCCCGAAGTTCAGTTTTACATATAGACCCATTTCCCTCTTTATCTGTGGACTTTTTGAAGCCATAGAAACAGTGATCATTTGATTTATAATCAAGAGAATTATGGCTTAAATTTTAAATGAGATATTAATAAAAGTTATAGTTGAGAAAGAAAATACCTCAGTATTGTTATCTGTAGCATCATTGGACTCAGCCTAAAACAGAAGAACAGAAATTAAATCACATGAATACTAGCACCACCAATTTTGTTAAACTCCACTCCCTCGTGTTATACCAGTAAGTTGTTGGTGATGATAAACCTGCATGTTGAGGATGACTGCCCACCAAATTCAACTTCTGTAGACCTACATATAACTATGTAGGCCAATACTAGATTCACAAGTTAAATAACAGATTGAGCTTGTGTTGAGTTGTGAGATCACTTTGTAATGCTTTCTCTGCTCAAGATTATTATTATTAAGGTGTTCAACTTGTGCTGTGTAGAATCTTTGAGCTCCATCAGTCACAATCTATCTTCACTTCTGTCATTTATTTTCCAATGCTTTTCATTCATACACATTAAGTGCTACACATTTTCAACTTTGCATTATTGTTGAGACACTTCCCTTGTTCTATTTTCCTTCATTCTGCCAGGAGTAAGACTGTTGTGTGGATAAATTTGTACATTTTAAAAGGTTAATCCTTTCCCAGTCCTATGTATCACATGTAATACACAAGACATTTCTCCCTGGCATCATATATGATACATTTTCCAAATTTTTTTCAACCACCAGAGTAACTTGGCACTTATGAAAGAAAAGCTTTATATTAGTCAGAATGTATGAAGCAAGGCCTAGCTAAAAACTTGAAAACAAGCATGGCCATTTAGGAGAAGCTTATGAAAATGCTTTGGACAGGCAATGGGTTAAAGCACACATCACTATATTTCCAACAAATTGGTTACACAATTCAATTAACTTCAAAACAACTCAAAAAGGAGGCAAGGTATTACTAACTTTTCAATTAGCATCTTAAAAGACAAAGGTTACCCAGTGTAATATATTTTGTTTTGTATAATAAATTTTTTAACAAAATGTCTTAATTGAAATATGAACCCTTTTGTTACCTTATTCCTGTTAAAATACACTGCCTTTGTTTCAGTTAATTTTGAAAATAGTGAAGAATTTAATAAAATAACTTTGCCATAATTAAGATGGTGTTTGGAACATAAATTAACATTTTCATTAAAATTAAATGTTAAGATCACTTTAAACAAGAAAGTTTGCATCATAGACCAAGGGGCAGATAGGCAGGTTGGTACCAAGAGCTAATACAAATATCAGACAGCTAGGTATCAAACTGGTAAATGAAAGAATAGTCAATGACAATAAAAATATCGGTATATTCTTATTATTATTCAGGAATCACAGAGTGTAAAAACTACTCAATATTTGCACTGTTACACAACATACTTAATGCACAAGGTGGAGGAGTGGGCCAATGTATTTGCACATACAACAGCATAAAATACCAAAAGTACCAATGTAATACTAGTGAAAGTATAGATATTCAAAACATGGCTTAGATTAATGCACCACTCAAAACCCAGATCATTAAGCCAATCATAAATTAAAAGCTCTATGTCCAAGAGGAGAATTTTATCCAAGGGCTAATTCCACAGCAAAAGGCCTTCTCATGTCCAAATACACCCAGACATGTTAAATAAGATTTCACATGGTTATATTTTATATAACACTGTTTCATGAAACATTATGTAATTCTGGTTTGACCAAGCTTTATGTACTTTATTGTTTTAATAAGAATAATTTCATTCTTTACAGGCTGTGAATGACAGATTTGGTTTTTGTAGTTGAAGCAAAAAGATGCAGATATGCATGCATCCCACAATCTGATGACAGCCTAAGATACCATTTTGCACATGTCTAGGAAGATAATTTGCTCCTGGGATTAGTTATGCAGTGAAAGGTCTTATGTTCAAATACACTTGAACACATTAAATATAACCTCACACAAATATATTTTATTCACTACTGCTTTGTGCACCATTATTCATATAGTTTACATAAACCAAATAAAAAATATGCCACACACAACCCATAGTGGAGCACAGATATGGTTAACAGTGTGGATACAAATGTTATGAACAAAAGGAATGGTACAGTAAAATCAATAAAGTACCATTCAACCTGCTAGTCTATTTATCTCTTTTGATCCCAATCTGCAATTTGGTTTTATGATACACAATTTCTTGTTTTAAAGTGTTCATATCTAAATCAAAGCTTTCATAATTTCTTGCAAAAAACATATTACAAATACCAAGTACAAAATTCAGTAACTAAGTGAAATATATGGTCAATATATTTTATCATCATCATGGGCCACAAAAGAGTCATAATAAATATATATATGTATATTATTTCTGACTGTAAACATAATATTCCATGCCAATTCTTAAAAGTATATTCACAATATTTACCTCTGGTTTCATTTCTTTTGCAACAATCTGCAAAAATACAAAAAGAGCTCAATTATAAAAAATATCGAGAAATACTAAATCTACACCCAACCACAAAAATATTTTCTTTAAACTGAAAAGTGAACGCATTAGATACACATCATCTACGTAAATAATAGAGACCAGTAGATTTATATATGCCATCCAGACACGTGTCAAAAATCACAAAGGGGGTTCAATATTTAATACCCCCTTTATTTGTTTTAAATTTACAATATTATAGCATCATATACAGTGTATACGAAATAAATATATGCTAGGCATGAAAATCACGTTGTATATGGCATCCATTTCTCCTACATCACACAAATGTGCTCTTTCTAAAGTGCTTTCCATGATACTTCTCAGCATTTCAGGCTCCAGTGATGATTTCAGCCCACATATTGTTCTTCGGCTGTTAGACTGTCTGAGGCTTGTTAACATAAATTTTTTCACTGAGATAGCTCATTACAAAGAAATCAGAAGTCTTCAGATCTGGAGAATACTACAATGGCCAGCTTATATTGTAAGTGCAGGAAATTATTTTATCTCTCAAAAATTTAACTGAGCAGTTAGATTTACTAGGCAAGCTGGCACTCCATCCTATGCCATGTTTATTCTGGAACTGTTGGGAATAAGAAATTTTTTATCATAGACCAATATTCATATCCTGTAAGTGACAAGATTCTTAATGTGGTTTTCAAAACAGAGTTCAGTCACTTCTCCCATCATCAACCCTTACCAAACTGTACACTTAATTGGGTGCAATTTCCTTTGACGGATTACACTAAGATTTTCAGAACCACCAAATATCACAGCTTTATTTTCATAAAGAAGCCATTCAAATGAAAATGTGCTTCATCTGACATTATCAGCTTGTGGATAAATTCAGGAGTTCCCTTTGCTAATCCTTGAATGCAAACATGTTCATGATTTTAAAAATGCATCAGGGCAAAGTCCAGAGGACTCTAATGTGTCCAGAATGCCTCAAGTTGATGTCCTTGAAACTTTCCTTTACAAGCTCAACTATGGCTTCATTCCTAACCAAGTGAGGCTTGTCTCTTTGTGGAAGGTTGCTTATTGAACGCCATTTCACAAAACAATCTATCAAACATCTAATCATTGATTCCCTTGAAGACACTCTCATGCCATGATATGCTTATTGGATCAGGATTATTGTTCCTTGGTTTTGATAAAATTTCACAATTTGTGTTTGCTGTTCAGTTATTAGTTTGTTTTTTTTCTATGGTTAATCTCCAAAGTTTTCTTTATAGTAGTCCTCAGTACACCATTCTGGGCTGATGGATGGATGGAGATAGCAGGCAAGCTTTTGACCATAGATCAGATTTCTGAATTAGGCCTGACATTGAACTAACCAACAACTAAATCAATCCAGCAAAACAGAAACACAAAGCTTTCAACACAGTATAATAAATAAAAACTTAAGGGTCTTTCACACCATGTACTGGTAAGGGCTGGAAATATCTACTTTTGGAAATTTGTACAAGAAATAAGAACCACTCTTACTGTAAATGTTAGATGAGTATATCAATTTTTGTAAAAATTAATTTTTAAGATATTTGGAAAATATCAGATTTCTCAATAAGTTTTTGGAGTGACTTGTGTTACATTCCTGGCAATGATTACAATTCCTTCCAAGAATATTTTAAAACTACAGTTAGGGATTGTAGAGCAAATTTGTGTTTTTTCTTTACCCCATAAAATGTTGAATGAGCAAACTACTCGGTCAATTATCCCTATCTGGCCCCACTGAGGAAATGACAAGGGACCAGAAGTTTTGATTTACTGTACTTGAGAAGACAAACTCAAGTGAAGTAAAATTGCAGTCATCCATACATACAGGCTTGTCCTTTACAGGTGCCAGTACCACGTAAAATGCACTTGTGCAGGTGCTGTGTAAACACACCCATGCCAGTGGAACATAAAAAACACCCAGCACACCTTGTAAAGTGGTTGGCATTAGGAAGGGCATCCAGCCATAGAAACCATGCCACAACAGACAATTGGAGTCTGGTCAGCTCCTGTCAAACCATCCAAACCCTGCCAGCAGGAAAACGGATGTTAAATAATTATGATGGATATGAAATCAAAATCTAAGTCCAATGAGAAATACAAAAAAAAAAAAAAAAAAAAAAAAAATTAAAATTCTTACTTCAGAATTAGGTGAGTCCTTCCGGCCCCTTTTGGCATTTCGGGATGACATTCTGGATTCTAAACACTAAAACTTAAAAGAAAACGAAATAAAACTGAATAACTTTGCCATGTGAGAAAAATGTCATAATATCAGCAATAATTAAAGTTGTACAGTTTAAAGAAAATTCAGCCAGTGCTGCTATTCCATTCATAAAAATAACAGTGTTTTATTAAGAGCCAAAATTCCTTTTAATAATAGAATAAGTGTTTTTTATACTTAATAGCACTTTCAATTTTACTGGAATAAGAATTATATATATCATCATCATCATTTAACGCCCGCTTTCCATGCTAGCATGGGTTGGACGATTTGACTGGGAACTGGCGAACCAGATGGCTACACCAGACTCCAATCTGATCTGGCAGAGTTTCTACAGCTGGATGCCCTTCCTAACGCCAACCACTCCAAGAGTGTAGTGGGTGTTTTTTACGTGCCACCGGCATGAGGGCCAATCCAGCGGTACTGGCAATGGCACAATTATCTTAAAACAAATACATGGATAATGTTGCGCTGGATGCAACGTCCTAGAAAAACAAAAAATGGGATGGCCACAAAGTTTTTGATTATACCTCTATAGAATCAGTAATGACCAAAAGCTAAACACCAAAAACTACATAATCCACAAGATTATATAGAGGAACAAGTTGTTGTGATTGTTGTAGTTTAGCTCAAATCAGCTTTGATATAGTAGACCTATGATCATAGAGATTCCAACTGTAAGTATCCCATCTTTTTATACATCTATGATTACAACGTCCAATGTATTCTTCCTTTTTTCAAGGAGGCCAGCTGTGATTTGAGTGACATTTGGCTGCTAATTCTAACAGGTAAAGCAATCGTGTAGATTCACATACTGGCTAATGAAACAAGATGTATGATGGATGGAGTGTTTGTTCATTTAGGTCATTCTTTCCATGCTAGCAAGAATTAAGGAGATAGTTGTTTCAGGCTGGATTTTTATAATCAGATTTTTTCCATGTTGCTAACCTTTACCTGTTGTTCAAGAGATTTTTTTTTTTAATTTCAGAGGT
>NC_068984.1:132702647-132713328 GCF_001194135.2 Octopus bimaculoides | reverse complement strand
ATATATATATATATATATATATATATATATATATATATATACATAGAGAGAGAGAGAGAGAGAGAGAGATTGCCAGAACATGATTGTGTGGTTAAGAAGCTTACTTCTGAACCATGTGGTCTCAGGTTCAGTCCCACTACATGGCACATTGGGCAAATGTCTTCTACAATAGCCATAGACAAACTAAAGCCTTGCGAATGGATTTGGTAGATCGAAACTGAAAGAAACCTATTGTGTAAATATGTGCATGTGTGCTTGTTTACCCTGTCTCATTATATGGTAGTTGTAAATGAGCATCACTATCACATAAGCAATGTTGCTAGTTTCCACTCTTCCATAAAAATGTCCAGCCATGGGGAAATTTTACCTTGCTTGGAAACAGGTGAAGGTGTCTTGCCATAGAAAATCAGCCTCCATTAGATGTTAACAGTTTGTGTATGTATCTTGGATATATACATAACTATAAAAGCCTTTGACATTTCTGTATCCAAGTGGGGTATTTTTAAAACAATATTCTACATGCTATTATTTATAGCTTTATCTACTTCAAGCTCCACCATTAAGCCAATTTATTTCAAATCTCTGTTAAATTTTTAAAAACTTTTTTTTAATTCTTGTAATGTAAACGTACAAAATTCTTGTTGCTAAGAACAAAGCTTTTAAAACAGATACAGAAAATTCAAAGGGTTACACATCTGTATGTTATGCTGAAAGTGCGGATAATTTCTGATTGCACCTAGAAAGTTACTCTCCGAAGCACAAGTTTGAACAAGGTTGTTTTATGGAGGACCAGCATTTGCCTGTGCATAACCAACCTCCCCTCTCCATGCCACTGATGTCATTCAAGGGAAAGGCAAAGACCAATACAGCTTGGCACCCATGACGTCACAACTCATTTCTAAGCTGAGTGATGGAGCAATGTGAAACAAAGTGTCTTGCTCAAAATCACAACACACAGCGTAGTCCAGGAATCGAACTCACTACCTCATGATTGTGTATGGGCATATTTGAAGCTGTGGATTCATCCCTTCACAATTCTTGAGACTTCCTTTTGAACATTCACTAAGGCAGCAAAGAGCCATTGTCTTGAACATAAAAACAGCAAGAGACCTAGAAAATTTAATAACTTTTTTTTTTCACATGTATTGAGAACATTTATGCGTGTGTGTGTTTTATTGAACACCTTATTCAGTCAACATACATCTTTTGCTCCTTTTGGGACCATAAGCAATATCTGATAGAAGTCACCTGACATCACTGTTACTCCTCTTATTTGAGATCCATTTTCATTCTAGTCTGGAATGTTGCCCTGTTTAGAGCCTCCAAAACTCTTATGTACCATTATGCATTCATTCAAGACAATTATTTGACAGCTCTTAAAAACTCTCCAGTTCCTAAATTCTTGGCAATGTTACAACTGGAAAATCACACCTCCTTTGGTGCATTCAATGAGAATAGTAGTTTCATTAACATGTAACTTACTTAGGGTTCTAAACAATCTAGAAATTCCACATGATAGTGAATTATTTCTTCTTGATCCCCAACAGTGTATATTGATTTGTAGGTTTGACTTTCTAAAAAAGTGCCTGCAGCAGCTGTTGGTTGATACTGCTACATATTGTCATTTATGCTTTAGGTAACAGATGTTGTTGGTTCGGGAACAGCTTGGATAACAATTCGTTTGTTGTATTAACAAATGTGCTTATAGGAACTGAGTCGTAGTGTCAGTAATGCCCAAAGGAAATCTTCCCTCCCCAACTAGTTAGAAACTTTTCACAAACTGGCTAGACAACTGACTGCCAAAAATATGAAACTTCTTATTTGTAAACAGTCTGAAACTCTTAAGAACTCTCAAAGTTAATCAGCTTTGGCTCCTTTTAGCATCACAAACAATATCATAGAAATCACCTGACATCACTGCTATTCTTATTTGAGATCTATTTTCATTCTAGTCTGGAATGTTGCCCTGTTTAAAGCCTCCAAAACTCTTGTGTACTATTATGCATTCATTCAAGACCTTAACAAAAACTCTCCAGTTCCTAAATTCTTGGCAATGTTACAACCAAGTGCATCACTAAGGCTCTTGTCCAGTAATCCCCAGACGTCTTTGCACACAGACCAGTTTCAGAAATGTATGTAAAAGCATACCTTCCTGTAAGTGGTGCATATTTCACCATTGAAAGTTCAGAGATCTTGAAAAGAACCTAGAAGAGTGTGAACTATGTATCCCTGAGAAATTGTATATTATGACTTCTCAGGGATGTACAGTATAAACTCTTCCAATGGCATCATCAAAACGTATCAGGTTGGTCTTCAGTTGGGTATCTAACTTGCTTTCATTACCATACATTGTTTCATGTCTAATAAAATGCAAGAGGATCATACCAACATGTCCCTTGGATGCTCTGCTTGTAGTGCAGTAGTTGCTGGTGCAATGTAAACCCAGTGGCTATAGCAGTTGCATCCTGAGGGATCTTTCATGAAGGGGAAAGGCAACAAAAAAAAAACAATAAACCCCAGAAAACATTACTGCTCATGCATTATCCCTGCGAGAAGTGGCTAACTTCAATGTAGCTGTTTAGTTTCATCAGAACACTTGTTTACAAATTAGCTAACATATTTGATGGACTCTATTGAATTGCAGAACTCAAAATTAATATATGCCTCAAAATGTCCAGAGTAGGAGCAGGTAGTAGGTAACTATCCCATTTCTTAGCAATTTCATGCCATCCAACCAAAGTTTGGAAGCTTCCAGCCTTTGATGTTCTTCAACCGTTTGAGTCTCCTTCACAAATGGTCTTGGAAACCAGTTATCTTCCATGCAACATGCAATGTGAATTCCTGCTGAGCACACTACAAGGACCATGAACTATCTGGGTTTTAACAATATTGAAGAAAATTCTGTCCCTGCTAACGTCCCAAAGCTTTGCTGATACAATGGAATTAGTTTGATTGCACATGTTGCAAACGTCCTTTTGCCACTCTACAGTATACATGTGATCATTGTGAGGACCAAATGTTTTGCATTTAGTAATCAAATCCACAGTCTTTTTCAGCTTTAATTGGAAAGCTCCGACTATGAGAACATGTCTTCAATTTGAGCTGGCCTATCGTTTTCCAAAAGGATGAGCTATCTTTGTTGATATAAAGAGAATATCGAGTGTATCACAGGATCTACGTCTCATATTTTTGAGTTATCTTAGCATCTCAGAATGACACTGCTTTTGTTATGTGGTTCTCCAAAGCAACCTCACTGCATCTACATGCATTCTAATGGCATGAATATTCTAAATTTGAAACTAACACTTGAAACTTGACATGGCACTTCTTTGCATGGGCTATCAATATCCTTTCCACTCTTTCAGTTTCCTTTTCTCTCACTCATCTTCCCATTTACATTTTCACAATTAATGCACCAAGAGCCCCACATTTGCAAAATTATTTACAACTGCCTTTATATGTTTAAAAATCATACTTCTTGAATTTCGCTTACAAATCCGTTCTTCATGTTTTGCAAATCATTAATAAAAAAAGATACATTTGGTCATGACTGTAGTTTGAACTGACATCCATAAAATGTTACTCCCCACTTATACAATCAAAAGAAATTGGCAAAGAATGAAGAGGCAAGAGAGCAGCAGTGAAAGACGTAAAAAGATAAGAGAAATGGAGAGTAAAAGAGATAAGAAGAGAAATTAATAGTACAAAGAGAGAAAGAGGAAAGAAGCAGATCAACATAAGAAGTATTAGTAAGAGTAACAGAGAGGAAGACAATGATAGAGAGAAGCAGGGGGAAAGCAACAGGATGTGATAGTTGTAAAGCAGTGAGAGAGAGAGAAGATAAAAGGAAGAGGAAGACTGGAAGAGGCAGAAACGTGAAGAACAGAGACTCAGCACTGTGATAGCAACAAAGCAATCTCTTTTACTTGTTTCAGTCATTTGACTGCGGCAATGCTGGAGCACTGCCTTTAGTCGAATCAAATCGACCCCAGAACTTATTCTTTGTAAGCCTAGTACTTATTCTATCGGTCGTTAAGCGATGTTGGGGGGGACAAACACAGACTGACAAACATATACACACACACATATATATATATATATATATATATATATACACACACTTATACGACGGGCTTCTTTCAGTTTCCGTCTAACAAATCCACTCACAAGGCTTTGGTCAGCCGAGGCTATAGTAGAAGACACTTGCCCAAGGTGCCACGCAGTGGGACTGAACCGGAACCATGTGGTTGGTAAGCAAGCTACTTACCACACAGCCACTCCTGCGCCTATAATCAATAACTATTTACAAAATAAAAAGAGGGAGAAGGTGGGCACACTTTCTTAAATATGTATATCATACACGTATACACATATCTATACATACACAGAAGTTGTCAAGACGGAAGGAAAGTATAATTATTACAGCACTGAAATTACCCTCTTTTGCTAGTTCACACAACTGAGCTGCGATCTGTTAAGAATCACAAAACTCAGTAAACAATGCAGATTAATCTCAGCACCATGCTACACAACACACATACAATAATATAAATATTTTTTTTAAAAACTGTCTATTTCTAGCACATTTTTTTAAGTAATCAAGAAAAACATTCAGATTACTGTCAAATGCAAGTATTTCTTTATTTACATTCTTCTGAATTAATCATGCATTATCACAAAGCTTTGAGATTTAAATAATAAATATCAGCTAGCTCAAAAAATTTAATGATTTTTTTCTTGAGGTATCATCTATCTGACATTTATTCAAATTACTACCAAATAAGCTGATCAAAGTGATCATAAAATCAATTAAGGTTCAATATCCAATTGCCTTGAATTTCTTCTTTTTTTTTTTTTTAACCATTTTGTCAAGGAAGGAAGGGCAGTGACTGTAACCACTTTTATTTTCAGAGAATCTAAAGACTGGTGGGATGTTATTCCCAAGCAGATGCCCTAACCCAAATGCCTTCAACAGGCACCCAAAGTGCCAGGTGGTGGTATTAAGCCACTCACAGACTCAGAATGGAAAGAGCTGGAGCAAATATTATACCATCTCATGCAACACTCTAGACAGACAGACAGACACTTTTCATCTACAAAAGGATGAAAAGGAATAGAAAGCCCCTACACACACACACACACACAAAATACCACAGGGCACTTATTTTCTTATGCTCTAACAACTGCTAACTCATCAATTCTTAAGTAGCAGTTGGACACAGTGGAATTTCAGTGTAAAAAGTCAAAAGAAGTGCCACAAGCATTTTGTCTCATGCATCAACAATTCTGCCACATAGTGACCTTAATGCCTGAAATTTAGGGGTAGAGGACTAGAAGTTGAAAGAAATGTTGCTAAGCATTTTGTTTGGTATACCACAGGTTCTGCCAGTTCCCAGCCTTCTTAATAATAATAACCCTTTTTACTAAAGGCACAAGTCCTGAAATTTAGTGGGAGAGGACTAGTCAATTGCAAAAAATTCTAATCATGACACATGTATCCCATACTACTGATCTTTATGTGCAGATTCCAAAATTCCAGTCTTATGGAACCTATTAAAAGGATTTTGCTCCTGAAAAATGGAGGTCATGGAGCTCTAAAATGTGGGAGTTAAGGCTCCTATTGGGGGGGGGGGTCTTAATGTCAACCAGAGAAGTTGAATTGTTGAGAATCTTTTTTAATTTGGATCTTATATGTATTGTTCGAATTTCTTTGAAACAGGAAATATATGTATGTTCACTGGGTTTGTAAAAGAGAGCAAGGCTGCAGGAAACCAAAAGAAGAATGATCACAATAAGCAGTCAGCTACCCTATCCTAGTCGTTACTACTCTCCAATGTAGGATTCCTCACCATATAATAGATATGAATATGCACATATACATATGCATGATGTGTATTATATATATATATATATATATATATATATATATATATATATATATATATATATATCATCATCGTTTAACGTCCGCTTTCCATGCTAGCATGGGTTGGACGACTTGACTGAGGACTGGCGAAACCGGATGGCAACATATATACACACACAAAGATAGATTGATAGATAGATACAACTGAGTGGGCAAACAAAAATATGAGACAGTGCCTAGTGCTTTTTTTTATTTTGATATGCCTGGTACTTATTCTATCAGTTTCTTCATGTCAAACCAGTAAGTTATGGGGATGTAAATATACGAAAAGCAGTTGTCAAGTAGTGATGAGGGAGAAACACAGAGACAAAGACACACATACACTTACATATATATACGATTGATTTCTTTCAGTTTCTGTCTACAAAATCCACTCACAAGGCTTTGGTTGGTCAAGACACATGCCAAGTTACCACACAATGGTACTGAACCCAGGACCATGTTTTGGAACCTAGTTTCTTACCACACATTCACACCTGCACCTATGTATATGTGTGTGGGTGTATATATGTATGCATGTATATATATATATATAGATGTATACATCTATATATATGCATGTATACATATACATCTCTCTCTCTCTATATATATATCATCATCATCGTCGTTTAACGTCCGCTTTCCATGCTAGCATGGGTTGGACGATTTGACTGAGGACTGGTGAAACCAGATGGCTACACCAGGCTCCAATCTGATTTGGCATGGTTTCTACAGCTGGATGCCCTTCCTAACGCCAACCACTCAGAGAGTGTAGTGGGTGCTTTTACGTGTCACCCGTACGAAGGCCAGTCAGGCGGTACTGGCAACGGCCACGCTCAAAATGGTGTATTTTATGTGCCACCCGCACAAATGCCAGAAAGGCGACGCTGAGCACAGGTGCCATCACAATTTCGCTTTCGCTTGCCCCAATAAGTCTTCGCAAGCTGAGTTTCGTGTCCAATGAGGGAGACGACGTTGGCATGGGTGCCAGTCGTCGAATTTAGTTCGATTTCACTTGCCTCAACAGGTCTGTGCAGATGTATACATATATATACACATAATATACATATTATATATATGTATGTATGCCTGTATATATGTGAGATAATAGTTTCACTTTAAAAGTTTCAATATTAAAGTGAAAATATCTGACTATTATTCACTTTTGAAAATATCTGACTATTATTCACTTTTGAAAATATCTGACTATTATTCACTTTTGACAAGTAATACTGAAATAGTGAAGGAGATATGATATTGATCTGGGCTCGTACTAGGCAAGAAGTGAAAAATTTTGGTAATTTTTTCAGATTAACACCCGCACGATTTTCATTATGGTGTTAGGGAATTCCGTCACTAACCGTAACCCTAAAACCCTAGTGAAGATCGTGCTGGTGTTAATCTGAAAAATTAGCAAATTTTTTTTGGCCTGACACTATATGGACCCTAAGGCATGTGTAAAATTTGAATGAAATTGGTTGTGTAGTTCTCAAGTTTTAGGGATTCACACAGACACACATTCTCATCTTTATATATATATATATATATAGATAATTCATTGAAGCTATAAACGATTCAAATCTGATGAGTTGAGATGCTGTCGATGTAGAAAACAAAACTTAACATAAAAAAAATAACTGGTGGTCGAGGAAAGAGCAGAAAAGTGGAAACTAATAAATTACTAATGAGTTTTCTCCCGCGAGAAGGGGCGGAGAAAAAACAACCGTACACATGGCTCTATTGTACAAATACCTGAATAAACTCTTTTAAGATGAAATGCAAAGTCAACCTCGGCGCAATTAAGAGAAGACAACTCTCAATATTTCGCACAGATTTTTTGCCTCCACCCCGGTACGTTATACTCTAAGATCGCCCAAATTTACAAATAAAGTGTAATTAAATATCTATAAAATATAAATCATACAAAAAATGAATAATTTCCTTAAATAAAATATGCAAAATATAAATCTATAATAAAAATTTAATTGATTTACAAGAAGACCCTAAATACCTATTTTGCGACGAGATGACTGCAAAGGCGCCATTAATATCAAAAAATAAAAAAAAATTACTTCTAGGTGCTCTATCCCTGTAATAAAACAAGGAAAAAGTGTTGGAAATGCTAAGAAATTTATATATGAAAACACCAATACAATGTAAAGCAATTTTAGAAGTTTATTTTGTTGGTATTCGAAAAAGTTTTGGAATACGAAAGCTAGAGGGTTGGTGTTTATTGCAGTAAAGTTAGTTTTACTAATTGGGCAAGTTTCTGATTCTGTATTGTTTGAAACTTAGCATCTTCATGACGACATGACTGAAACTGATAAAGACTAATAGTAAATAATTAGATTAGACAACAATTAAAATATTTTGAAAATGTTAATTATAACCAAATCTCATTCTACATCAGACGTTTGCAATAACAGATATTTTAAAATATTTTGGGCAAATATAAATCACCAAGATAAAAAAAAATTAAAAATAAAATTTGTTTTATATAAAACTTTAAAAAAGTTAAATTTTAAAAAAAAAGTTTCAAGAAAGAAAGATTAAATATCGAAATAACAAAGGAATAGAAAATGAACAAAAAGAAACAAGAACGCAAACAAAAGAAAAGCAAGTCTGGGGAAATGTGAGAAAGAAAAAAAAGATGAAGAGCTGAAATATTAAATGAGGGATCAGTTTAGCCAATGTTTTGTGTTAAAAGTCGATCACTATTTTGTGACCAGCTGTTTTTTCTCTAATTTTTGCATAGCTGTTTCGGGGGCAGTGCGAAATTTAGGCCGAAGGTATTCTCTACATAGCAGAAAAATGGTTAACTGTATTAAGAGAATAAAGCAACACAGAACTATTCTTAACAAACAACAAGCACGTTTCTTGCAAAACTGTGCACATTGAAACATACATATATATATATATACATATATATAGCCGTATTCCGGATTTAAGTGAGGATTATTTTTCGAACAAAAGAAATTAAAATAAAATTTCAATTTAAAAACATATATAAATCGTTCATGTACTATCATTTTTTTCTTTCAACTTCAATGCACATACCTCAAGGAAGAGATCGCTCTCAGTGAAAGAAACACTGGTGGGTGATATGAATAAACCACGCGGCAAAAGCAGTCACCCTCTCTCTCTCTTTATATTTCGCTTCCCGCTCACTCAGTCACTCTCTTTCTCTCTTCTTTCTTTCCTCGACCTCTCGATGATAAAAAGAAAAAGAAAGAATCAATCTACTCTCTTTATACAGCACAGTCTCGAGCTTGCCTCCCTTGGCAGTCACGTGATTACAGCCGCATTCCAAGAATTGAAAATGGCGGTTCTTATTAAATTTGTGAAACATAGACAGGTTCTCGACATGCCGAATCCACAACTTAGTTTCTATTTTCTATATTACTTTTTCTCTTCCTATATAAATATCAATGAATTCTTTTGTTTTATTTTCACTTTGCCATATATCTGAAGCTTCAAGTGAACATATTAAACTGCCAAATTACTGTAAAACATAAAATATAACCTCAACCATCCAAATTCCTAACCCCTTTATTAGTGTCTCTTAAAACAATTTTACATTGTTAACATCATCAAAAAAGATATAACCATCACATCCCATTTTGCCTCTCTTAGACTTACTAGAAAACTAATGATTAGTTTATTTGGCAAATTTTATTTATATTTTGAATAAATACTGATTACTTTAACTAGATACAAATCATTGACATATATGTAAAGCTGGTGAAGAACTGTGTTGTGATGTTCATGTTTTTTTGTCGAATGTTTTCCATGAGAATACATTCGTTTGGATATGGTTCAGAACAATTTCTCATGAGGGAAGGGCTGGGAGGATTGCGTGGACAAATTGTTATATTTAATATAATAGCGTCGCCTTCCTGACACTTGTGCTGGTGGCACGTGTAAAGATATTCGATCGAGATCGTTGACACTGCCGCTGTACTGGCTCTTGTGCAGGTGGCACTTAAAATACACCATTTTGAGCGTGGCCGTTGCCAGTATTGCCTGACTGGCCTTCGTGCCAGTGGCACATAAAAACACCGACTACACTCCCGGAGTGGTTGGCGTTAGGAAGGGCATCCAGCTGTAGAAACTCTGCCAAATCAGATTGGAGCCTGGTGTAGCCATCTGGTGAACTAGTCCTCAGTCAAATCGTCCAACCCATAATAGCATGGAAAGCAGACGCTGTGGGTGGCACATAAAATACACCATTTTGAGTGTGGCCGTTGCCAGTACCGCCTGACTGGCCTTCGTGCGGGTGACACGTAAAAGCACCCACTACACTCGCTGAGTGGTTGGCGTTAGGAAGGGCATCCAGCTGTAGAAACTCTGCCAAATCAGATTGGAGCCTGGTGTTGCCATCCGGTTTCACCAGTCCTCAGTCAAATTGTCCAACCCATGCTAGCATGGAAAGCGGACGTTAAACGATGATGATGATGATATATATATATATATATATA
The DNA here is from genome assembly GCF_001194135.2 of Octopus bimaculoides. Lineage (NCBI taxonomy): Eukaryota > Metazoa > Mollusca > Cephalopoda > Octopoda > Octopodidae > Octopus > Octopus bimaculoides. Next base: position 132,702,942 of record NC_068984.1, on the reverse strand, counting down.
CCCCTTCAGGTAGATGGCCCTGCTCAATCTGTAGGAAAGGCATAGGTAGAAACTCTATAAGATGTACCCAGTGTAAGCTATAGACACATAAGAGGTGCAGTAATATCAAAGGAAGGCTAACTGGGAAGATAATTTTTGTAAGTGGCAGATGCTCAGGAGCAATAAACACTGAAATTGTGCAGAGAACAACTTCTGCCACATTCCAGGGAGAAAAACTAGTAGTTGATAGATTCCGTTACCTAGATACCAAGTCAGTAGTGGGGGAGGGGGCGCTGAAAGTGTAGCTGCTAGAATA
>NC_068984.1:132701445-132702637 GCF_001194135.2 Octopus bimaculoides | reverse complement strand
AGTAGTTGATAGCTTCTGTTACCTAGGTGACCAAGTCAGTAGCGGGGGAGCGTACACTGAAAGTGTAGCTGCTAGAATAAGAATAGTCTGGGCAAAGTTCAGAGAGCCCTTACCTCTGCTGGTGACAAAGGGCCTCTTGCTCAGAGTAAAAGGCAAACTGTATGACGCATGTGTATGAACAGCCATGCTACATGGCAGTGAAACATGGGCCGTGACTGCTGAGGACATGCGTAAGCTCGCAAAAAACGAAGTCAGTATGTTCTGATAGATGTGTAATGTCAGTGTGCATACTCGACAGAGTGTAAGTACCTTGAGAGAAAAGTTAGACCTAAGAAGCATCAGTTGTGGTGTGCAAGAGAGACAATTACGCTGGTATGGTCACATGGCGAGAATAGATGAGGATAGCTGTGTGAAAAAGTGCCACATCCTAGCGGTTGAGGGAACCTGTGGAAGAGGTAGACCTGGGATGAGGTAGTGAAGCAAGACCTTCGAACATTAGGCCTCACCAAGACAATGACTAGTGACCGAGTCCTTTGGAAATATGCTGTGTGTGAGAAGACCCGGCAAAATAAGTAAGACCATAACCCGTGGCCTTTACCAGGGGTGTAGCCAGCCCACTTATGCATACCTTTCCATCCTTGGACACTAAACTTTGCTTGCAAAGACCTGTTGGGGCAAGTGAAAAAGAAATTGAACCAGATTCACTGACAGGCACCCATGCCAGAGGAGCGCTCACAGCACCATCCGAGTGGGATCATTGCCAAAGCAGCTGTCTGGCTTCCATGTTGGTGACACGTAAAAAGCACCATTTGAGAGTGACCGTTACCAGTGTTGCTTTACTGGCACTTGTGCCGGTGGCACATGAAAAAACATTTGAGTGAGGTTGTTACCAGTGCTGCTGGACTGGCTCCTGTGCAAGTGGCATGTAAAAAACACTTTTGAGCATGGCCGTTGCCAGAACCGCCTGACTGGCCGTCGTGCCGGTGGCACGTAAAAGCACCCACTACACTTTCGGAGTGGTTGGCGTTAGGAAGAGCATCCAGCTGTAGAAACTCTGCCAGATCAGATTGGAGCCTGGTGCAGCTATCTGGTTCGCCAGTCCTCAGTCAAATCATCCAACCCATGCTAGCATGGAAAGCGGAAGTTAAACAATGATGATGATGATATATCATCATCATCATCATCATCGTTT
>NC_068984.1:132679725-132699330 GCF_001194135.2 Octopus bimaculoides | reverse complement strand
ATATATATATATATATATATATATATATATATATATATATATATATATATATATATAGATGTATATGTATAACTGTATATGTATAGACTAGCAGTATAGCCCAGCGTTGGCTGAGATTAAGCTAGGATTATTAAGTGATCAAATGCTTTCTTTCAAACGAAAATAAGTAACATCGACATCAGATTTGAGCGAAATTTGAATTTGCTGTTAATTCTGCATTGTCAGTACAAAAATCCTGGTAAGAACATTTTTCTTTTCTACATTTCGTCAATATTTCACCAGTCATTACATACATAAAGGGAAGTAGAAAGTTTAGTATTCAAGTAATTTAGTAGTTGTGATTATTAGCTGTCAATAAGAATAAAAAGGAAATTTGCAAAAAGTCCCAGCAACAAAACAGCTTATATTAACAAATTTCAGGACTACCAAAACAGCTGTGCTAAGATGTCCCATTCCTCTTTAACCCTTTAGTGTTCAGATTAATCTGTTAAATATAATACTTTTTTCACTCAAATTGTTTTGAATTAATCATACATTATCTTACAGCTTTGAAGTTTCGATGGTGAGATAGTTTATTCTTAGAATGTCAATGTAGGTTAGGTGTGAGAGGCTAGATATGGCCAGTCTGAATGTAAATCATGTAGGATATTTGGGCCGGATATGGCCGGTTTAAACACCAAAGGGTTAACCCTTTCATTACTGTATTTATTTTGAGATCCTCTCTGTTTCTTTCGTTTGCTTTAAATATAACAAAGAATTTAGTAAAATAACTTTGTTATCATTCTGCTAGTGTTAGGAACATAAATTGTGACTAAGGTTTGGTGGAAGAATTTAATTCAAAACTTACGAAAACAAGACATTTGTTCTCAGAGCCAGAGTCATATAAGCAATGTCCTTTGTTTCCAATCTTCTGTGGAAACAGGTCTCGCCATAAGAAAATATCAGCTTATTGGAAATAGGCAAAGACTGGAAACAGGAAGATAATTTAGCTGTAGACAATTTGTCTCAATATTTTCTGCCTACTTGTCCTTGGGAGAGTGGATGGAATTTTCACTTTTTTTTTATCTAGTTGCTTGTGTTTAATTTTGGCAGTTTGCCATATTTTCTTAATCTGGTTTTACAGGATTATTCCAATCACTTTAGTATCTCTCTCTATAAGCCATTGTTCTTTTCTAACAATGGCATCTATACATCCAAGATTGTAGCTGAAACCTTTTCTGAATACAAACTGTTCTATTTAAAAAGATAATGTCATTGTCAGATTGTTGATTATTTTCATCTTTAATTTATTTCCACAGGTTTTGTCAATCTTTTGTTGTGCTTTCTTTAGGGCTTTATTCAAAATTGAAGTCTTAAGTCATTTTCTTCATATTTATTAAATGTTAGCTTTGTCATTTACTTGCTTCTGTCATTAGACTGGATGTCTTAGTTGAACAAATTGCCCCCAGTACTTATTTTATCAGTCCCTTTGGCTAAACTACTAAGTTACATGGATGTAAAGAAACCAACTCCAGTTGTCAAGCGGTGGTGGAGATACAAACACAAAGATAAGCACACATATATAGATAGGTTTCCACAGTTTCTATCTCTCAAATCCACTCACAAGGTACTGGTCGCCCTCAAGGTTATAGAAGGTGCCATGCAGTACCTCAAACTTGTAGTGGAGAGGTAATTAATTAGTCTTTTACACATTTCAGTCATTTGACTGTGGCCATGCTGGAACACCACCTTTAGTTGAAGAAATCAACCCCAGGACCTAGCACTATCGGTCTCTTTTGCCAAACCGCTTAGCTTCGAGGACATAAACACACCAATATCGGTTGTCAAGTGACGGTGGGGGGACAAACACAAACACATAAATATATATACATGACAGGCTTCGTTCAGTTTCTGTCTACCAAATTCACTCACAAGGCTTTGGTTGGCCTGAGGCTATAGTAGAAGACATTTGCCCAAGGTGCCATGCAGTGGGACTGAACCTGGAACCATGTGATTGGAAAGCAAGCTTCTTACCACGCAGCTACGACTGCATCTACTGTACAAAATATACGCCTTTCTCTTTTCCAAAATGTATTAGCATTGGCATGTATGTATTTCATCAAATGTCTTACTACTTAACCCTTTCGTTACCAACCCAATTCTGGTTCTGAGTACAAATCTCTTGTTTTCAAGGATCATTGTTAGTTAGGAGGTTAATGAAATGAATAAAGTCATGAATCATCAGCCAAGAGGCTGATGATTCATATCTTACTGACATTGTAATATGTCCATGAGAAAAACAATAACTCTCATAGTCAAATTAAATCACCTAAAGGCTGTATTTGACAATTATCATTTTAGTGTCCACTTTTCCATGCTTGTAAAGGAATTCGTTAGGGCAGATTTACTACAGCAGGTTGCCTTTCATGTTGCCAAACCTCACCCGTTTCCAGGCAAGATAATATTTCTCCGTGACCAGATATGTATCTCACTAAAGAGTGGAAATTAACAGCATCACTTCTATGATAGTGATGCTCATTTACAATCGCCCACCACAAAAGAATTGGTATCCAAAAACCAAGGTGCCATGTAAAAAGCACTGGTAATGGTGCCACATAAAAAGCATCCAGTACAGTCTGTAAAGTGGATGGCATTAGGAAGGACATCCAGCAGACTATAGAACCCGGTGTGGCCCTTGGCCTTGCCAGCTTCTGTTAAGCTATCCAGCCCATGTCAGCCAGGAAAATGGATGTTAAATGTTAATGATGTTGATGATTGACATGATGTCAAGACAAGAGTACACAGAGATTATATACATTTATTTAATGGTGGAACTTGAAGTCAAGCTATAAACAATAGCATGTAAATACTGGGTTAAAAGAAACCTTGCCTAGGTGGAAAAAAAAAAAAAATTAAAGGCTACCCATGCAACAAGTCAACATCTCCTGTGAACATGGCAGATGTTCTGCCATTGTACCAAAGAGATTCTGCAAATTTCACCATCCATTGTAGAAGCTTTAATCTTACCAGCTAGAATTGTATTTACATAAGAATTTAGAAATGTTTAGAGACATGAAATAGATCGTTTTTAATGGTGGTACTTGAAGTAGATAATGCCAAATAGTATAAAAGATACTTGTTCAAGGTGCAATGTCTCCTCTACAGAAAGATACCCATTGTTATCCCTCTTTAACCTCTCCAGATTTGGCACAATGCTACTGCCCTCAATATTTCACCTTCACTCTGAAGGGATCTTATCTTGATGGTAACTTGGTAACACAACTAGTGCAGGTGCCATGAAAAAAAAAAAAAAGCACTTAATACACTTTGTAAAATGGTTGGCATTAGGAAGGGCATCCAGTTGAAGAAACCTTGCCATATCAAACACCAGAGAACAACTCAACCCTCAAGTTAATCACATACTGGTAAACCATTTGACTCACCAGTAGAGAACGTGGATGTTAAATGATAATGATGATTTGGCTCTGAACACAGTACAATACTGGGAAATGAACTGTTGACTTCTTAATTAGCAAACTGACATTACTGTCAGGACTGGCTGTAATTAGCTTCAAGGACATGATGTAATATCTTCATTTGTGGTAAAGAAATTCTAGGATTTAATACTTCAGTTAGCAATGAACACCAAATTACTTACCTTCATCGACTATTTGCAGACAAGTTTCATACAAGTGAAAAGTATTACTTCTTAATAAAAAAAGCTATTGACTGCTAGAAATATACAAAAATCAGTTCAATGAAGTTCACAAAACAGAATGAAGTTGTGTAGTATGAAATAAGAATTTTTAACATTTTGGGACTTGTCAAAAAATGGAGAGGAGAACACTGTTTTGTGAACTTTAGTGAGCTCTCACTAGAAAGCAGCTTACCAGCAGATTGTTGCTAGATTTTAGCCGTAAAATAAAGATGTTCTCTAAAGACTGAATATATGAGGGGATGCAGAAAAGTTTCTGGCTTTGTGTAAAAGAAAATACAGGAGAATCAGTTAATTAGGATTTTATTCAACATATTCCATGCTTGGTCCTTCAGTTTTTCTAACCCCTGTAAAAGAATTCGGAAAGTTGGACCACCAACCAGGCCTTTTGTGATACCCTTGAAGCCAGGAACTTTTCAGTACCCCTTCATAACGTAAGAGCACAATCAGTCATCTTATAAAACACCAGTAACTACTAATTCATTGGTCACATTATTTACAAACAATCAGTCACGACATCATACTGATAAACACAACTATGAAATTGATTTTGTAAAATGTTTTAAAAACTCTAATTCTTTTTTAAAAACTCTAAAATAAAATTTGATAAACTTATTTTTTTCATTTTCCATAGTTTTTTTATCTTGCTCATACATCCTTTCAGTGTCAGATTGTCATTTGTTCAATAGTAGATATTAAGAAGGTAACTGGCTAGTCATATTTGCTCAATTGAATGGAATGACTACTCGATACTGTATTTCCTTTAGAAAGTTTTAATTAAAAAAATAATTTCTAATACAGGACAAGTTTGAAAGAGTTCTAGAAAGTATATATTTTATACTTAACAACAATATTTATATTTTTAATATCTTAAATTTAATAACATTGGCCCAAAAGAATACAAGAGAGATATAGACAACAAAAAATGATTTAAAAACCATTTTGAGAATCCCAAATTAAAACTATCAGAAATAAATGACAAAACAAAATGTGGACTTGTCAGAATATTTTTTTAAAAATGGGGAGAAAGTATATATATGTATGTGTGTGTGTGTGTGTATGTGTATATATATATATATATATATACACATACACACACTCATACATACATACACATTAAAAAAAAAGTGTTTTGTTATTTTTGTATTTCATTTTTCTTTTTTTTCTTCTTTTTTTTTTTTGCAAAATCTTTAATTTATAGCTTTGAAGATATTTTCTGGAAACATTTCCTCTCAAAGTTATTGTAAAGTGAAATCAGAGGTCTACAGGTCTGTGTAATGACAACAACTAAATTTGCTGCTGTTCTTCACTTTATGTTGAGCACGTGAGAAGAAACCTCATAAAAAGTGGTCCATGTTAATGCAGCCATACTTTAAACAGTGGCTCTGTATATATATGTATACATTATATATATATATATATATATTTTGCCTGTAACCATCCTTTGTACAAGTGAACATCATTCTTTCCAGCACATTTTCAAGCCAGGCAGACAAGCACACATACAAGAATCCATGATGAATATTTCATATTGTTCTAGGAGTTGATTAAAGCACTCTGCGAATGTTTATTATTCATTTTGTATCGTTTTTTTTTATACATTCCTTGATAGTTCAGAAGACAGCCAGTCAAGACCTTCATATAAACCAGAACCTTGTGTTGCACATGTTGACTGAATGTACCACTGCAAAAATTGAAAAAATACAAGTTAAAGGGGGTCTTTCACTTAGCAACTATCCAAAAGGCAAAAATAATCTTATTCCTACATTAAAATTTATATCTATAGTGAAATTACAAAGCTTTATTTTTATTAACAATGAAAGAATGAAAAACAATGCTGGCTTGGGTACATTTTGAACTCAAGACTAGAGATAAAAAAAAAAAAAAGAATACATCTAGTTTCGTACTCTTATCTTGCAATCATGCCTGTGTATATTATTGTTTAAAGGTTTTTAAACTTTACAACTTAACTTAAAAATCTAAAGTTTCATATGTGCATTAGAAATAATTACTGCAAACAAATGTACCTTTTTTGTCAAACATTCTAATTTAAGAGTTTGTTTAATTTCAGAAACAGACATAGCATTTGGTAAATCCTGTTTGTTGGCAAATACCAATAAAACGGCATCTTTTAATTCATCTTCTGATAGCTGGAAAATGGAGAAAAAAACAAAAACAACATTATTGACAAGGAGACTATAATATTACGGAGATGTACTTGCATAGTAAGTGACCTGATCTGAGATCATATACTGAAACAAAAACAATTGCAATGTGGAAGGTGTTTATAAGCCATTCAAGAACACACAAAAACTGTTAGATTCACTTCAACATTTAAATCTAATTTGTCAAAATATTTTCATCGCTTTGAGACTGTGACCCGTTTATTGACAAAATTCCATGCTTATAAACACTTTCCACGCTGCAGTTGACTATAGTATTAATTTCAATAAAGTTAGAACTTTACCTTTTACTGATAGCAACAGCTCAGTCATAGAAAATTATATTTAGACACTAAAGTCTGTGTCGAGAATTATGTCGTCTTTGTTGATAAAGTTGTGCTGTATTGAATGTTAAATACTATTACAACAGAGTATTCAATCACATGTATCAATAATGGTACTCTGTCTCTGACTGTCAATTCTGAAGTATCTTAGAGTTTGTTTATGCCTTCATTGCTCTTCCTTTGGTATATTAATGAGCTTCCTGCTGTCACTTCTTAACTTTCTGCATACAGATGCTCTCCATATGCAATCTAAGACAACTTGCTCTAGACCTTCGCCGTTTTCATGAAAAGAGACTTCAAACATATCTCCCAGTAGGTGCACAATAACCTAGTATTTATTAACAGCACTAATGTACAAACACTAGAAGTAGCCTTTATACAATAAAAACAAAGCTAAAGTCATTACAAATGCTACTTTTCAAAATGTCTGAGAGTGCCTTTCATGTTTCAAATTCAAATTCTGCACAAAAAAATGCATTCTAAGAACATGGCAAAATATAAATTCCAGTTAGTTTAGAGCCTCTATGAAGCTCAAATGCACTCATATATATATATATATATATATATATATGGGACAATATTGCTCCTTCATATGCAAACACACATCCCAGAGCACATCAAAAAGAAATATCCATACTGCTGAAAAAAATATAATACACTACAAGTCCATCATCCACACTGCTTCTTCAATGTGATTCCTGCACCCCTGCATAAGCTCATTTGATACACATGCCTGTTTCATAACTCAAATTTCCCATACCAAACACTTTTCTCACCCCATTGATGAACTTCAGCTCTCTGGAGCTCCTCCCTTGCCCACCCAACCTTTAAATTTCAACTTCACTGACTTCATCAAAGAAGGCTTCCTACAACTAAATAAAGCCAAACTACTAAAAGATAACAGAACACAGATGAATTAGCAGTGATCTGTAGGGATTAAAAATATTAGGATTATGTTTCTATTGACCTCATTACTTGACTGATATCTATTTTATAGAACCAAGAAGGATGAAAGAAAGTTATCACAACAGTATTTCAATTTGAAACAGGATTGTAACAATATACCATAAAATATGTCCCCTGTCATTCTATTGTTTTTTGTAATCAACTGCTCTAGAGAATTATATTGAGTAATAGATTGATTGGTAGAGAGTGGCAAAAAATTTTCTGTGGACTGAATTCATGAAGGTACTAAAATCTACTGCACCTTTTCAAAGCAAGCTAAATTTTTCTTTATAAAATTCTGTTACTTGTCAACATAGTAACCCTCTTTAACCCTTTCGTTACTGTATTTCCGTTGAGGTGCTCTGTGTTTCTTTCAATTAATTTTAAATATAACAAAGAATTTAGTAAAATAATTTGGTTATCATTAAGCTAGTGTCAGGAATATAAATTGTGACTAAGGTTTGGTGGAAGATTTTAATTCAAAACTTATGAAAACAAGACATTTGTACTATAGAGCCAAAGGTGTTTTCAGTCGGGTTAGTAACGAGAGGGTTAAGATATTATTAAATGGCATTATGTTCAATTAATCTTTTCCATACACAATCCACAACAACTTATGCTTTAAATAAAGGCACTCTGTAATTGTTTTGTATAAACATTCTAAACAGTTTTCTTCTTTTTATACATGAAAATTTGAAAATAAAATGAAATTGAACAAACCATTTTTTGCAATTCATCAGAAGCTTCTGTCATTCTTTCTCGATCATTACTATCTATTACAAATATCAAACCCTAAAAGAAAAAAAAAAAAAAGAAATGAAAAAAATATTTGACAGAAAGAATAGAATTTGAATTTAAAGGCAAAACTTGTCAGTAATTTACTGCTCTGTTTAATAAATGTAATACTCTGGATACTTATATTTTCCAAAAAGCTTCACTAAACATGTGCCATAGCAATATAAATGGTACAACTTTTAACCTGCCGCCTTGCATATGAAAAAGCATACTTGAGAGTGTGGCTAGATGGTTAATTGTTTGAGGTGTCTATGTCATTGTGAGCAGACAAACATCTCTTCAGGCCTCTTCAGCCACGACTGATTGAAACTGGGTCGAGGCTGTGACTGCTGGAGGGAGATGGCTGCACCAGTGTCTAGCTAGTACTTATCACACAGCTGAGTACACTAGTTAGTTCCATATAAATTTCTCTCAAACATCAAGAAAATTGGGAAGAAGTTACACCACTGCTGTACTAATGAGATATATTAAACCTTTACTGTGTAAATCAGATATAACTATTCAAAATTTCATTACCCTTAACTGCAGAAAGCAGTTTTTATATACCAATTTATCTTTTGTTGAGGAATACCATGTCTGAAACTTGTCTTTTGTTGAGAAATGTCCAATTTATAGAGGCAGCTTAACTGGCAGAAAATACTAATTTGACTTTTTGGTAGATATTTAATATCATTGCTGGAAAAACCAGGAGATTTAATTTCACAGTTAAAGGGTCAAAAGAAGTAAAATACTCATCAGGCCTAATTCAACCAGAATAAACTAGAGAGATATTTTTGAAAATCAATCTCAGTACAAATACATTGAGAATTTTATGGCAATATTTTGGATGGATACATACCTGTGTGTTTTGGAAATAATGACGCCAAAGTGGTCGTATTCTATCCTGTCCACCAACATCCCAGACAGTGAAGTTAATATTCTTATATTCAACAGTTTCAACATTGAATCCTAGAAAATAGAATCACTCATTACCAACGGATCTACGAGTTAAAACAATGGGATCCAATACAAAATTGAAATAACGAGTAAACTTATTAACACCAAAACTGCTAGAGCTATCAATGCCACTACCATCACAATATTCTAACTATAGGACACTCAATATAAGGTGAAGTTTTACATGTTTAGGATAGAAGGAAAACTGAAATTTTCAAACTTGCATATAATCAAACCTTTTTGTATTTATGTTGACATAAAGGTGCCATGCTCCTTCATGCCAAAGTCTGAAGAGTCGTGATGTTTGTTGGTAAAGATACAGTAAGTTTCTTGTTGCTTTCTTACCAGTTTATCTAGTTTGCTCTGCTAGTCATCTGCTTTTCAAAGCCTGGTCTCAAGACACAGAACCTATTTAATTCTTAGATAAGGATTCAGGAAACATCAGGGATATGTTTATACACTGGTGGGTCTGTAGGACATGTCTAGGGAACCAGCCCTCTTCCAAGACCTGTAAGCTTTAACTACAGGACCATCTCCTGTTATTTGACTTATAACTAGGGCCCATGACCCAGAGCAGATCTGGGAGTAGTGGTGACTAAGTACTAACTTCATCGTTTCCAAAACTTTTGAATTCTTGAGCTCACCTGTTTCCAAGCAAGGTAATATTTTCTCAAGGCCAGACATGTTTTTTTTTTTTTTTTGGTGGAAAACTGGAAATGAACAACTTGCTTGCATGCAAACACAATCACCTAAACACATATATCTGTGTGTGTGCTTCAAATGTACAAAAACCGAAAGACAGAGACAGGTGAAGGAACAACAAACAAGGTGTATTAGTTTGATGCTCAGATAAAATGGAAAACACACACACACTTGATGAGCTTGTTTCTGTTTCCATCCGCTTGCCGAAGGTGCTGTACGAAGGGACTGAACCCAGGACTACATGAATTTCTTCCCCTCAATTGAAACCATAGCCTCTACTCAACTGCAAGCTCCACTAATTATGCTAAGTATTTGTTAACAAAAGCAACTGTTTCTTAAGCTACTGTCACTGATCTTGAATCATAGATATTTAGGTATTGTACCCCATGGCCTACCTTAATTATATAGAAGGCAATGAGCAATTGCCCTTCTTCCCCGGAAGTAAGTAAAATGTAATTAATTAATTACACAGTTACTCTGGTGTATTTGTTCTGCCTCCTTTTAGTCTACTTGAAATCCTGATAAAGATGGCATTGTATCATTGGTATTTTGTGGGGGAAGTACTGTGATGGTCTGGTAAATTTTTAGTAAAGTGAGTGTATGAACCAGTTAGTTACTTTATATTAAGTTACCACACATACTTGTACATAAACCACAATATTTTATTAAAAGAAAGGTGGGGTACTGCCATGACTTTTTGCACAAGACATGAAACTTGCAGCATGTACACACACACACAAGACATAGTATATAGAGCAGGTTGATCATGTCACAACATATAAATACAAAAATGACTTCACAGTGGCACAATTCCATGAATGGCTAGGGAAGTGCATATAGTCAATTAAAATGACTACAGTGGTGCTTGTTTTAATGCCCCATGTGGAATGAAAAACAAAGTCAACTGATGTAATTTGAATTCAGAGCATGGTAAAACTGAAACTACATAAAGGCATTTAATTCTCTGTGCTCTAATTTCGATCATTAAGGATTTATTTTCACACAGAATATAACTAATTGAAGCGATTCTATCATCTTATTAATAATGATATATTGAACTGCAAATAAAAGCAAGATTTGAATTTACAAGCATGAAATTACTAAGCTGGACCATCTAAGCCTAGTATTCATCATCATTTAACATCCATTTTCCATGCTGGCAGGAGTTGAGCAGTTTGACAGGAACAGGCAGGTCAGAAGACTACATCAAGCTTTGCTGTCCATTTTGGTATGGTTTCTACGGCTAGATAATTTACATTAATTGTACAGCTGAATATTGCATTTCTTAAGAATTTTATATATTTAAATCTGAAGCTTACAGTTACCTAACAGAGAAAAAAAAAAGTAAAAAACTCTCATGACTCTACAACTATAATGTAGTAAATTAATATACAGTACTTTCCACGTGTTTTCTGTAGAAAAAAAAAGCTTAGAAGTTAAAAAAAAAAAAAATAAATAAAAGAATGATATGACCTTGCAGTGTAATATAAATAATAAAGCATTCTTAAGGAAATATGACAAAGGTGGCGAAAGGAAAACATTGAGTTACCTATAGTAGGAATGGTTGTAACGACTTCTCCAAGTTTCAGCTTGTACAAAATGGTTGTTTTCCCAGCAGCATCCAAACCAACTGCAAAAGACAAAAGAAACATTTGATGCTGTAGAAAGTCTCAATCGGTTTCAGACATTTTTACATTAAGAGAAAGCTATCTATTGACACCAAAAATAGAATGAAATTTAACAAAGTTTTGTATTTTTTAAAAATCATATGCAGAAGATTATTTTAGATTGCAGTTTGAATACTACTAAAATTAAAAGACTAATTTGGATAATGGTAAAATCAGTATAGTTTGGGAGCATGAAATGTGGGATGTAAAGATAAGAAAGCAGGTTTAACCCTTTAGTATTCAGATTACTTTCTCAAATGTAAGGTTTATTTATTTAAATTGTTTTGAATTAATTATGCATTATCTCATAGCTTCAAAATTTCAATGATGTTATTGTTTATTTTTACAATGACATTGTTGGCTAGGTGTGAGAGGCCAGATCAGCAGCTATGGTGGGGAACCACTTTAAAGGGTACTTATTTTATCTTACTCTTTTACTGGTAAATTATAGAGCTGTAAAGAAACCAAGGACACAGACACAAACACACAAATATATGCAGAGAGGTTTCCAGCTTTCATCCATCAAATTTACTCACAAGGCATTAGTCAGCCTGGAGCTACAGAAAATACTTGCCCAAGGTGTGCCATGCAGTCAGGCTTGCATCTGAAATGTTTAAAACTTTTCAAATTAAGATTGCATTTCCTATTATTTAATGCTCCCATGTATTTCAACCTGAACAAATTACTGGCCATTTTCATAGGATAAAAATGACTCCACTATGCAGTACTGCTTTGACATCTGAAATAATTTGATTCAGTAACAAAGTAAGTGCATGCAACCTTCACTCCTTTTAGCTAATCTATGTAAATTCACAAATGCATGATTACAAATAACTGTACAATTGCTCAGTTTGCCCGAAATAACAGCCAAATCTCCCTCAAATCACAGACTGCCATTTTAAAAATGAAGGATGATCAATGTGGTTCTTCTCTGATATACAATATGATAAGATGGTTATGATTGGACAAGGATGTATGATTAAGAGGTTTGTTTTGCAACCAACGAGTTTTGGGTTCAATCCTACTGTGCAGCACTTTAAGTAAATATCTTCTAATTGCCTAAAGTTTACCAATATTTTGTGAGTGAAATGTGGTAGACAGAAACTATGTGGAAGCACATTGTGTGTGTGTGTGAATGTAGCTGTATGTATAAATACATAAATCTTTCACTGACATGTATCGGTGAATAATGCAAAATCCAGTTAAGAAAAACTAGTGCTCTTCAAATGAAGTCTCTTGCGATATTTGTTCCACACTAAGTAACAAAAAATCCCTTATCAGTCTTGAATCAGAAATTCAGTGCACCATGGACTGGAAACCTATAGCCAATAATGCTATTGTTCAACTAACTGAGGGAGAAAATAAATGGGTCTATTACAGCAGGGTTGATTGAGGGTTAAACAATGACAACCACCAATTTCTTTGATAATGGCTTATCATCTGAACTGGTGTTCCAGCCATGATCATCTTGTGCCTTTATCTGGCATACTATTTTTAAACCTAAATTTTAATTTTTTTTTTTTTTTTTTTAAATTTCAAACATGAACAGAATGCAATTAGAACCATCAAGATGGCTACAAATGGTTTGGCTTATCATCACTACTGATAAGTTTTGGTAACCACACATCTCAACATAGCAAACACTATATAACAAGAACTGGCCTTTCTCTTCAACTCTTGAAAAAAAAAAAAAAATATATATATATATATATACATATATACTTGTTCGAGTTAATTTGGCTGCTTGTTCTTGTAAATTGAAATGATAATATAGAAGCTCCTTCACTGGCTCAACAAAAATAGCAGCAAAGCAGTCCTAAACATTGGGCTCTGAGTCCATTCTGCTCACATTTAGTGAGGCCCAACCAGAACTTTTAGAAGCAAACTGAACAGAATAGAAGATAATACAGCCCATCCACCCTATATGATAAACCCTATATGATAAACCACTAAATATGAGAGCATTGTGGGGAGTCATGATACATCAGGAGATCTAGTTAATGTGAAGGACAACTAGTTGTTCCACCAAGTGGTTGTATGTTATATATCTGCTCAATAGGGCTGAACTGGACTTCACTACTCACAATTTTTGAGTGCACAAAATCTTATGTACAACAAAACTTGTCTGTCTTTTTCAGTTAAGCAACTATTTTCTTTATCATACTCTTACTTAGTCACTCAGAAGTTTCCCACCAAAAAGATACTAAGCAATGTTTAATTCAATTTCAATATGTTATTCTTAATATTTCTATTTTTGATCAATCAACTTGATAGCCTGCATCTTCCTGTGAAAAAACTTTAGTGGAACTGTTCTTGTTTCTCTCCACACACAATGTCGACAATATAATTCCATATGGCTAATTTAAGCGAAGAGAGACTCCATTTCACCTGGAGCAAGAAAAATGCAGCCACTCTATTTGGAACGTTCCCTTTGCACTGAAATGATTACTCAGACTTGAGATAGTTACCAATGGCTATTTCAATGAAAAGGTTGGTATTTTACTATCTAATCAGCTCTTAACTTTTAAAATAATTTCAGAGAGAGAGAGAGAGAGAGAGAGAGAGAGAGAGGGGGAGGGTATTATGTTCCTTCTCTTAAAACTTAGCTATATCAAGTGATACATTATTTTAGCAGAAACACTGCATGGAATATTTAGAAGTTATAATTATGTAGTCATTTACAAATTAACTAGTAAGATTGAAAGCTGTAATGATGGTCATTTAGAGAACAAATTGCTTTCTGTAAAATGTTTTGCTCACTAACTTGAATGCATTTAAGGTAAAAGTAATCATTTTTGTTGAGGACTAAACTGTTCTAAAAAAAAAAAAATACATTCTAGAACTGAGATAGAACGTGTGAAAGTTTTTCAACTGTTAAATGGGGAAAGAAAATTTAGGAACAACGTTTTGACAGGGCTTTGGGTAAATATGATACATTTACCATGACAATAATAATCTTTTCTACTAAAGGTACAAGGCCTGAAATTTGAGGGGAGGGGATTAGTTGATTACATCGATCCCAGTATTTCACTGGTACTTAATTTATCAACCCTGAAAGGATGAAAGGCAAAGTTGACCTTGGTAGAATTTGAACTCAGAATGTAGTGGCAGATGAAATACTGCTTAGCATTTCGCCCGGCGTGCTAACAATTATGCCAGCTCACCACCTGATAATAATAATGAAGTTGGAATCAGTTCAACTTTGTAATGTTATATCTGTAATACAAAGGGAAGAGACAAATCAACATTTTACTAAGGCCTCTAAAATTTGCAGCTATCATGAAACCAAATCAGATTTCATTTCATCAGAAGTAACATTCAGTTCATGATTGTGAAAGGAAAAGTTTCAAAATGAATTTAAGACAAAGTGAAACATTTAAAAAAATCATTTACCTGTTTCAGTCATTAGACTGCGGCCATGCCTTGAAGAATATTTAGTCAAATGAATCGACCCCAGTACTTATGTTTTTAAAGCCTGATATGCATTTTATCGGTCTCTTTTTACCAAACTACTAAGTTATGGGGATGTAAACCGGCCAACACTGGTTGCCAAGCAGTGGTGGGGGCCAAACACAGACACAAAGACACACTCGCATGATGGGCTTTTTCAGTTTCTGTCTACCAAATCCACTCACAAGGATTTGGTTGGCCCGAGACTACAGTAGAAGACACTTGCCCAAGGTGTCACACAGTGGGACTGAACCTGGAACCATGTGGTTAGAAGGAAAATTTCTTGCCACACAGCCATGCCTGTGCCTATGATGTATTTTCTTTTTTAATTTTAAAAGCAATTACTTTGTTTTGACACAAAACTGATTCATTTATTCTCAATACTAAGTTTCACATGATTATCTGAAGTAGTTGTTAATCACAGTGACGTGTAGTTGAGCAAGAAAAAAAACAAAAAAACTGAAGGTGTAAAATAAGTAGAATATTAAAAGAAACTTTGCCTAATATGAAGCTATCAAAATAATTGCTATTTTTCTACACATGCCCCAAGTAAGAGGTTCTCAAAACGTGATTATTTACACAAACAGATGCTGCAGAATACCTTTGATAGTGTGATACAAAATTGTACACGCCTTGATTAAGTGTCTAAGATGAGTTCATCATGACCATTTAACATCCGTTTTTCATGTTGGCAGGGGCTGGGCAGTTTGACAAGTGTTGGTAAGCCAGAGGACTGCATCAAGCATGGTTTCCACAACTAGAAGCCCTTCCTAATGCTAACTAGTTTATAGAATGCACTGGGTGTTTTTTATGTAGCAAGGTCACCAAGTAACTGAAGATCCTTCAACTGAGGAGGGTTGTCGTATTAAGGGAGGTGGCTTTATGCCAGGTGATGAGAGGTTAAAGTATGATGGAGGAACAGGGATAAGTATCTCACTGTTAAGGTGATACATGGCTACTCCTGTTGTTTTTTAATAATTTTCCAGAAAATCTTATAATTAAGGATGAAACACTTTTCACAGAGCCTTAACGACAGGAAAGGGTGATGTGAAAAAGGAAATCTAAACTACTTTGAAATAAATTCCCATAATTGTAGAGAACTCAGGAGGAAACGAAGAAAGATCAAAAGAAATTGAAGAAGCAATACATATAATGCTTGCAGTAAATCCAGCATTGACAACACCTCAATGTAATTGTAATTATTGAAAGATGAAATTTAAATAACTTAAAAATGTAACATTGACTTAATTGTCATTGAGTCAGTGGTATAATGAAAAAGAGGATTATCATTATTCTTGATGTAGAAAGTAAAATACATAAACTGAATTCAGTCCAGGTACAAGAATATCACCCTTGGGATAGGAATGTGACACTTGATTGATCAAACAGATCAAAATACAGTATAGATGTAAATATTGATTTCCGGTGGAGAGCATAGGGTCGGAAATTTTGAGGGAAAGGGGTTAGTTGATACTATAGATTCTCATACTTGATTGGTACCGTTTTACGGAGGAGAGCGTGTGAAAGGCAAAGTTGACTCGGAGGGGGGGGGGGGGTCTGAACACAGAACATAAAAGAGTGGAACAAATACTACAAGCTGGAGTCTATTCATTTGGCTAAAATTATTCAAGGCAGTGCCCCAGCATGGCCACAGTCTAATGACTGAAACAAGATCCATTTTTCCACAGCTGCCTGAGTTTACTGAATCTGCCAATACAATGATCAAGGAAGTACATTTTTCCTGTTGTTGAGTAACTGCAATCAGTTGCGATTTTGCAGACTCATAGAAGACAAAGATCAAATGTTTCAAACTGAGAAAAAAGAACGAAAGGATGCAAGACATACCAGTGTGCCCTGATTGTGTAAGGTGTAGCTCAGTAGTCTGGGTGTGTTGCTATATTCCTTATTGTGTCTACCGTGGAAGTTGATTTGATGTACTCGCTTGACACAAAATCGTTATGACTCATTAGTATTTACTAAAAACTAATTTATAACTTAACATAAAATGGCTTCAAAATTTTATTATAATCAGATTCTCTACGTTGTTTGTCTGACTGTGTTTATGAAACAAGAAGTGGAGGTGCAATGGCCCAGTGGTTAGGGCAGCAGACTCGCGGTCATAGGATCATGGTTTCGATTCCCAGACCGGGCGTTGTGAGTGTTTATTGAGCGAAAACACCTAAAGCTCCACGAGGCTCCGGCAGGGGATGGTGGCGAGCCCTGCTGTACTCTTCCACCACAACTTTCTCTCACTCTTACTTCCTGTTTCTGTTGTGCCTGTAATTCAAAGGGTCAGCCTTGTCACACTGTGTCACGCTGAATATCCCAGAGAACTACGTTAAGGGTACACGTGTCTGTGGAGTGCTCAGCCACTTGCATGTTAATTTCACGAGCAGGCTGTTCCGTTGATCGGATCAACTGGAACCCTCGACATCATAAGCAACGGAGTGCCAACAACAACAACAATGAAACAAGACATGACTATATAAGGGTGCAGATATAACTGTGATAATGGAAATGATTTTATCCTAGCAAGATGAAAGTCAACGAAAGCTGTAATTTGAAGAGAATTAGAGAGAAACATGCTTTAAGAACATTTTAAAGACAGAGTTTGTATAGTGTCTGGGTCACTCGTTTAGCCTACTGACCATTCAACTTGACACAATTTTTTATTCAGAACTTGTGGCTAATGATCTTGGTGTCAAATTATACTGTAAAGTTAATAGGACTACAACTGGGCACCATGTACAACAGGTACATCAGACAGTCAAAAGGAGAGATGTTCATTTGAAACAATACAGAAAACAATTTTCATTTTGGAAATAAATTCAATTTGTTGAAAGAAAAGAAATATCAAATGTAGATAAAAAAAAAAAATAAAAAAAAAAAATTAAAAAAAAAAAAAATCGCAATTATGATTTATGTTTTAATGGTAAACAAGATGACTTAAAATGAATTAATGTTTTGTGTGTTTGAAAGTATATTTAGAGAATTCGTAATATTTTAGTGAAGGAAAATTTTTTATAGGCTTTTTTTTTTTTTAATGATATAATAAGGTGGTGCCCCAGCATCGCCATAGTCAAATGACTGAAACAAGTAAAAAAAAAAAAAAAACAACCCAGGAGTTAAATTGAAATGAATAGACATTAAGATCACTTTTAAAACTGCTCTACTCAAAATTAAGTAACATACTATTTTAGGGAAAAGATAAATATGGAAAGTTAAAAAAAAAACATACAAAAATGCTAAGCTATTATATGTCCTGGGCTGAAGATATGTGGCCATAGAGCAGATGGCAAGCAGAGGGAAAGGTAGATAGGATGAGAGATTCCAAGATGATTGGAGAAGCATTATTGACAAATTCTTGACCAAACCATGAATAAATGAAAACCAACTGATTTCAAGCATATATGCTTGACCTAGTAAAATTCCTCCAGAATATCATTTCTCTCAAAATAAAAGGCCAAAATCATGTCACATATTTTGTTGGTTGGTTGTCACAGTGGAAATGTAACACTTGTAAGAGATAATAAAAGGAGTGAGAAGAGTGATAGGTGTAACAAGGAGTGTCATAAAATGAATGAAAAAAGAAAAAGACAGTATATGTGCGGAGACAGAAGAGAAAGACTAAACGAGTGTTTGAGTACAAAGAGAAGTAACCAGCATGAAAGCAGGAAGTTGGTGGCAAGAGCGAGGTGGAGAGGTATAAAGTACAGCAGTCTCTGTCAAGATCAAACAGAGAGAGAATGCAAAAAGATTGGCATGTTGTATAAATGTATATAGAGATGTAATTCTCTATATATACACTTTTTTACTCTTACTTGTTTCAGTCATTTGACTGCGGCCATGCTGGGGCACCGCCTTTAGTCGAGCAAATCGACCCCAGGACTTATTCTTTGTAAGCCTAGTACTTATTCTATCAGTCTCTTTTTGCTGAACCGCTAAGTTACGGGGACGTAAACACACCAGCATCGGTTGTCAAGCGATGTTGGGGGGACAAACACAGACACACAAACATATACACATATATATATATATATATATATATACATATATACGACGGGCTTCTTTCAGTTTCCGTCTACCAAATCCACTCACAAGACTTTGGTCGGCCCGAGGCTACAGTAAGAAGACACTTACCCAATGTGCCACGCAGTGAGACTGAACCTGGAACCATGTGGTTGGTAAGCAAGCTACTTACCACACAGCCACTCCTGCACCTATATGTCTAGCAATTTGTTTTCATTTATAGGCCTCAGTCATTGTTCAGCAGCCATGCTTGGTCTGTATATCTTCCCCACAAATTTGTCAAGTACTTGTTTCATTGGGGGGATCGACAAAATGCCTTGTAACATTGCTTTTCATTCATCTAAGATTGTTAAAAAAAACAGTACCAGTTAAGTACTAAGGTTGATTTATACAAGACACTGAAAATGTGAAGGAACTTGTAACATAAGGCCTTGATTGGTTGAAAGGTAAAGTCAACAGGGGTGCAAAGGGATATAATCAAATCGTTGACACTTGATAACCCTTGTTGAGACACACATGGTAACGAGACATGATCCTTACAAAGGTAAACCTTAATTTGTTTAATTGTAACATCTATTCGCTGACAGTAAAAGATTCCCTTTGGTCATGAATAACCATGGGATTGCATCTAGAAAGTTCCCCTCTGAGGCACAAGTCTGGGCAAAGTTGTTTACTCTTTTACTTGTTTCAATCATTTTGACCGTAGCCATGCTGAAGCACCGCCTTTAGTCGAGCAAATCGACCCCAGGACTTATTTTTTGTAAGCCTAGTACTTATTCTATCGGTCTCTTTTGCCAAACCGCTAAGTTACAGGGATGTAAACACACCAACATCGGTTGTCAAGCAATGCTGGGGGCGGGGGGAAAACACATACATACATA
>NC_068984.1:132667079-132679663 GCF_001194135.2 Octopus bimaculoides | reverse complement strand
TATATATATATTTGGCGTTAGGAAGGGCATCCAGCTGTAGAAACTCTGCCAAATTAGATTGGAGCCTGGTGTAGCCATCCGGTTGCACCAGTCCTCAGTCAAATCGTCCAACCCATGCTAGCATGGAAAGGGGAGGTTAAACGATGATGATGATGATGATGATGATGACAGGCTACTTTCAGTTTCCGTCTACCAAATCCACTCACAAGGATTTGGTCGGCCCAAGGCTATAGTAGAAGACACTTGCTCAAAGTGCCACGCAGTGGCACTGAACCTGGAACCATGTGGTTCATAAGCAAGCTACTTACCACACAGCCACTCCTATGCCAACATATGTTTATGGAAGATTAGCAGTCACCCATGCATACCAGCCTCCCCTCTCCATGGCACTGATACTACCCAGAAGAAAGGCAAAGGCTGATACAGTTTGACACCAGTGATGTCACAACTTATTTCTACAGCTGAGTGAACTGGAGCCATGTGAAATAAAGCGTCTTGCTCAAGAACACAACAAACAGCCCAGGCCGGGAATCAAACTCAGTACTTCATGATTGTGAGCCCAACACCCTAACCACTGAACCATGTGCCTTCACTCACTCATAGTGCTATATAATTAATTAGAAATTAGTTGGTGGCCAAGATCAATGTGAATTACATAAACAGAAAGCATGAAACTCATAAACCGATATAAAGGAAATATGTGTCTCGTTACTTTCCAGAAACTTTCTGGGACATCTAGATGGGTTTTGACACTATTTGCTTCTTCAGCCATTGAAGAAACATACAGGTTCTCTAGATATTTTATACACACACACACAAGAGTGTTATAATCAAAGAATTGTAAGATAATATATTTCTCTATCATCATCATTTAACATGCACTTTCCATGCTGGCATGGGTTGGACGGTTTGACTGAGGACTGGCAAGCTGGGAGGCTGCACCAGGCTCCAATCTGATTTGGCAAGGTTTTTACAGCTGGATGTCCTTCCTAACACCAACCACTCCCCAAAATATAATGGGTGCTTTTTACATGCCACCGGCATGGGTGCCAGTCAGGCAGAATTGGCATCAGCCTTGACTACGATTACACTCGGTTCAACAGCCTTGACTACGATTACACTCTTCACAAGCACGGCATATCGCCCAACGACTGAAGGGTGCTTTTAAACAGGCCAGTTATGCGACACTGGCATCGGCTATAACTACGACTTCACTTGGCTTGCCGAGGTCTTCTCAACCACAGCATATTTCCAATGATCTTGGTTGCTTGCTAGTCATTACCTCTGTACTAAAACTTATTTTTGATGAGTGCTACACTGATATGTATATGCTTTAAGACATTATTTAATATTCACAGCTGTTACTCTACAGCAAGATGCTAACACTTCTATGTTATTTACAATAGAGGTATTTCCCATATAATTAGATAATAGATTTTTAATACCATTGACGAATTGGTAACAGAATTATTTTGAAATATCTATTTTCTCAAACACGTTGTTTGACCTATATAGAAACTAGATATCAAACTGCCACTCTCTGAAGCCATCATCAATCTTGGGAGGTTCTAGTTGCATTAATTGTTATCTACAATAATCTACACCAACTCACTTCTTTGTGTACTGATTGACCTACTGAATAAAATAAGTAAAATATTCATGACTGAATTCAACCTTGGTTTCTATCAACACCTATCAGTACAAATTCATTACCATATTAGCATTTCCCACATTGCAAACACACTGGTTATTTTTAAGTCAGTCAGTTTTTACTGTTCTAGACTATCTGCAAATGTCAACATAAAATTGCCCAGCTCACACATACATACCTTTCTATATACCTCTCATCTATAGAACATGTCAAGTGGACTTGAAAGAAGGTGCATTTGTTTAATTCTTTCGTGACTATTTTTAACAAGTAGACTGCCTAGGTATTTTAAATTTAAATATAATGAGGATTTGGGGGTGGGGAAGTTAGTAAAATATATGGAATTTCATTAGAAAAACTTACAAATTTTGGTGTATTATGGTGGTACTGCAAATGAAATCTCATATTTATGCTTTGCGATTTTAATTTAAACATGAATATTTACAGAGATATGGTCTCAGACATGTTGGTATTAACCTTTAGCATGCTGTAGGCACATCATGTTACCATATTAGTTTTCTCCCCTCTCAATGCACCTGCAGCTACAGGGAAGAAAACTTATACAGTGACATGATACACCTAAACGTGCTAAAGGTTAAATGAGCTAAATGAAAAACACAAGGAGCATTTCCTAACTGGAGCCAACTGACAATCTTCTATATTCCATCTTGCAGTCCTTTGTTGAGGCAAAATTTGCCAAATGATGAGTCTTGATCCTCCAATGACACTTTATTGCAACCTTGAGTGTCTACCTAGGAATTGGAAACAGGTTAATAGCTTACGTATGTTAGAATGACATACAGATGTACATTTAGCTCTCATTTGCCCTAAATTATGTGAAACTAAAGCTAAGTATTAATTAGTTTAAGAAAGTGACTATCTAATCCTTTGTAAGTACACGATCAATGGCTGAAAGAAACTTTGTTCAACACAGAACCAACAACCAAACTCCTTTCCTGATTGCAAAAACATTAAGAAGTTTCAAATTTTGACAACAGGCCAGCCATTTTGGGGGAAGGATATGTTGATTACCCCAACCCCAGTGCTCAACTGGTACTTATTTTACCAATCCTGAAAGGATGAAAAATGAAGTCGACTTTGGCAGAATTTTAACTTAGAAGGTAAAGACGGACAAAATTCCATTAAGCATTTTGCTCAGCATGCTTATGATTCTGCTAGTTTGCCACCTTAATAATAATTGCTGTTCTTTCTTGAAAAAAAATATATATGGGCACAGGCTAGGTTGTATAGTTGAGAAGCTTGCTTCCCAATCAGGTGGTTTTGGGATTCAGTCCTTCTGCATGGCACCTTGGGCAAGTGCCTTCTACTATAGCCCCAGGCCAACCAAAGCCTTGTGAATGGATTTGGTAGATGGAAACTGAAAGAAAGCTGTTGCATATGTGTGTGTGCACGTGTGTCCTGTTTGGTCCCTACCACTGCTTGACAACCAGTGTTTAATTAGGGGTTTGGCAAAGAGGTTGCTAGAATAAGTACCAAGCTTAAAAATAAACACTGGAGTCAATTTGTCTGACTAAACCCTCCAAGACGGTGCTCCAGCATGGCCACAGTCCAATGGCTGAAACAAAATAAAAGGTATACACACACATATAACTAAGGATTAACAATTTTAACCACATTCGCCAGCTCCACTTTACCATAAAATCAAAGTACCATAAATATGTGTGAGTGAGTGAGTGAGAGAGAGAGGTGGGGGAGAAAGAGAGAATGAAAAAGAAGAAAACCAACGCTATCTAAGGAAAGTGTTAAGTCAATAAATAGTAACAGATGTTCTAAAGTAACCATTGAATTAAGATTAAATACTTTTCTATCAAACTCAATACTTGCCACATTGGATAATTAAGTATTTCCCATTAATAATCCCAATGTTTGTTTTCATATATTGTTTCAGAGATCTTTTTTATTCTAATTGATAATTATTATTCTTTTTAGTGTATAAATAATTAACCAATTCTCTAATTAACATTTTTTTCTTTTCTTTTTAAAGTGAAGCGATACCTAATTCTTATTGAAAATTTGAAAAGAGTCAACTAGAATTAAAAAAATGTAAATTTTTTGTCAGAAGAATATCTAAAGAAAAAAAAGGTTTTATTATCATTAAAACCATCATCTAATTGATAGACTTAAATGATTAGAATCCAAAGAAATTAATGATAGTGGATTGTGTTGGTAAAATCCTAGTTTGATAAATTTTTTAAAAAAGTAACAGTGTTTTAAGAGATCTTCAGTGTTTCAAGCATTTGACTGTGACCATGCTGGAGCACCGCCTTTAGTCGAGCAAATCAACCCCAGGACTTATTCTTTTGTAAGCCTAGTACTTATTCTATCAGTCTTTTTTGCTGAACTGCTAAGTTACGGGGGGGACGTAAACAAACCAGCATTGGTTGTCAAGCAATGTTGGGGGTGGGGACAAACACAGACACACACATATACATACATACATATATATATATATATATATATATGACGGGCTTCTTTCAGTTTCCGTCTACCAAATCCACTCAAAAGGCTTTGGTCAGCCCGAGGCTATAGTACAAGACACTTGCCCAAGGTGCCACGCAGTGGGACTGAACCCGGATCCATGTGGTTCGTAAGCAAAGCTACTTACCACACAGCCGTTTAAGTTTCTAAAATTTGATTCTATAGTATATTCTACAGCCTTCCGTTTTAGGCCATTATTAAATGCCAACAAATGTAAGCCCTCAGCTGTGAATTATCATTGATTTCTGTCTACTTATTGATTTTCAGTCAATGTAGAGAATTGGTGAAATCAACTAATGATATTGTTGCGACCTCTCACAATTTCTTCGTGTTCTGGTAGAAGCTGTTTTGACTTTAGAAGTGACATTAGTTAAAAGTTTCATGGATGGATATTGATAGATACCAAATATCCAATATTCAGCAACAAAGCAGAACTAAAAATAATTTCTAACTTCAGCAGAAGGCTACACATTTGAAGGGACAGGATACTGTAAGTTCTCTGAGTTCACTCCATTACATTTCTGGTACTTATTGGTATTAGTCCCAGAATGTCTATTAACTCACAAGCAAAGCTGATCCTGACAAGATTTCAAAGTTCATTTAAAAAGAGACAACTAACATCTGTTTTCCATGCTGGCATGGGTTGGACAGTTTGACAAGAGCTGGTAAAGTGGTGGTGAGACGGACACACACAAGTTCTATTGTTTTCGCATGGTTTCTACTGACGAAGGTCCTTCCTAATGCCAGCAGAGTGTACTGCGTGCTCTTTGTAACACTAGAACCAGTGCTTTTTATGTGGCAATCCCCTCTAATAATAAAAAGAAATTTCTGACACTGGCACAAAGCTATAAATTTTATCAAGAGGATGGAAAAGGAAGCAGGACTGATCTCAGAGGTTTGAAGTCAGAACATGAAGACCTACAACTAAATAGCACAAGACATTTTGTCCAGTGCTCTTACATTTTTGCCATCCACCATCCTAGTAACAACAGTTATAAAGGAGGAAGTTAGTTGACTGAATTGACCTCCAGTTAAATACTAGTACTTCTTTTACTGAAAGATACAAATGATTTTAACAAGATTTCACCTCAAAATACAAAGAAATTGAACAAAAATTAGACATTTTGTCCAGTTTTGTTTGTATTGGTTTGACCTGGGGGAGGGGCTGTGGCCATGATCAGTGCAGGCCCTTCAATACCAGTAAGATGTCTTACCAGTTCTACCAATTTTGCCACCTAGAACTTAATAAGAATTTCTAAGATTTTGTTCAATCCAAGTCAATGGAATTTTAGCTCAAAAGTATTAAAGTTAACTAAATGCTGACAGGCATTTATTCCACTTAATTAAAAATAATGGTGGTGCAGGAGGGATGAAGGCAGAGGGAACCTTGGTTGAATTTTCACAATGTAAATGGATGAAACCAAATACTGCAAGGTATTTCGTACATATTTCATTCAATACTGTCATCCATAATAACAGTGAACTAATCTTAGTCATTCAGTCAATATGGGACGGCAAAATGCCAGTCGTTTTCCTGGAAAATACATTCGACCAAAACAAAATTCTAATGTGCAGATTAATATTAAAAATATTCAAATCAGCTGCAATGATGAAATCAGCTGATGAAATTCTGTTTAAGAGTTGCATTGGAGTGGCTGTGTGGTAAGTAGCTTGCTTATGAACCGATGATGGTGTGTTTAGGTCCCCGTAACCTAGCGGTTCGGCAAAATAGACAGATAGAATAAGTACTAGGCTTCCAAAAAGAATAAGTCCTGGGGTCGATTTGCTCGACTAAAGGCGGTGCTCCAGCATGGCCACAGTCAAATGACTGAAACAAGTAAAAGAGAAAAAACAGGGAGCAGGTTCCCTTTAAAGTGGTTGAAGTGGGTTCAAACCATACTTAAAACCTAGCAGGGTCTTATCTATTCAACCGTAACTGAAATACAATATTTTATTATTAGGTTTACATTTCAATGTTGACAATTATTCAAGAGTATTTTTAAAAAGTTACCAATGTTGACACAATGCCACAAATTAGTTGGACAAGTGGTATAGTTGTATGAATCAATCCTCAGTGACTAATTAACAAATATTTAGGATGAATAGCAAACGTTGACTCAGGACAAAGGGACGCTACTAAATACAAACGTATTACCTTCGGCCTTCTGCTATTTCTACTAGACTACAGCTCAATATGTAAACGAAATCATCAATTTAGAAATACAACACTGTGAATTCAGGATTAATTTCCAAACCGTAACACTGAACAATATCTGCTCAATATCAATTTGACACATGAAACACTTACGAGCCGCTTATTGCTTATCAATATATACTCTTTTACTTGTTTCAGTCACTTGACTGCGGCCATGCTGGGGCACCGCCTTTAATCGAGCAAATCGACGCCAGGACTTATTCTTTGTAAGCCTAGTACTTATTCTATCGGTTTCTTTTGCCGCACCGCTAAGTTACGGGGACGTAAACACACCACCATCGGTTGTCAAACGATGTTGGGGTGACACAGACACACAAAGATATACGCATACATACATACATACGACGGGCTTCTTTCAGTTTCCGTCTACCAAATCCACTCACAAGGCTTTGGTCGGCTCGAGGCTATAGTAGAAGGCACTTGCCCAAGGTGCCACGCAGTGGGACTGAACCCAGAACCATGTCGTTGGTAAGCAAGCTACTTACCACAAAACAAAATCTACGCATTTATGGTTTTGGGATTATTGATGTATATTGAAACATTGAGCACTCACCTACAACATTTTACTAACCACGTTGCTAATCCATGAACTACAAAGTACCTCACCGCTGGGTAACTGAATAGTCAGCGATTTTTTAGGAAGACAGGACATCAAAGAAACTGTTGCCAACTGCAAATGTTTCTAACCTTTGTTTACAATGAAGACTGAATACCAACAAAAGGTATCTTAAAACATTAACTTTAGAACTCAATTTCAATATAAGATAAAAACTTCGTAGTAGATATTTTAAAAATTAGACAAGCATACTCTCACTTGTCAAAACTGATAGCCATGAAATTTTAAAACAAACGAAAACCAAAAGCTAGAATTTCCCAAAACTAATTGATGCTTGGCGAAATGAAAATGTTAACAGTGCACTGGTGTTGAGAATCGAACAGGTTATTCTTGTTTAACAGCATATAATTAGAATAGATCTTAATGAACTTGAATAGGCATACACATCAGAGCTATATATATAATCTTGGCGTCAGCGAGTTAATAGGGTCAATGTGTCTTTAAAACAAATAATGTAAGAGTGGACAAACGATACATTAACCATTAAATTTCTTTTTAACTATTTTCGCCAATTAAATGTTTGAAGATTATACACACACGCACACGTGTGTGTGTGTTTAAGTACCGAGCTTTTAAAAGATAAGTATGAGATCGATTCGTTCAACTAAAATTCAAGGTGGTGTCCCAGCATGGCCGCTGTCTTAAGACTGGAATAAGTAAAAGATAAATAAATATATATATATGTGTATGCATACATACATATAAATATGCACACAAACTTAATAAAATCAAGATCATATGTATAGATAGATAGATGTGGGTATGTTCACAAATAAGAGTGAGTCAGTCAATAGCAACATGAAGCAGGGGTTAATGTAACTTATGTACCGTCCATCTGTGTATCTGTATTATCGATTCCTTACATAGATATAATCAAGATTTTACAAAGGAAAAAGGAATAGGAAATTGTGAAGTTCGTGTATTTCCTGCAAGAACTCGAGTCTCGTTGTCACATTTTAAATTTTTAATCGATAAGAAAATTAAAACAGTAGCTCAAGGGCCGAGAGTTTCGTGCATGATACACAAGTGCCAAGTTCTAAAAACCCGCATGGTAGTTACAGCGGAAAGCAAACTAGATATTCATCTGTGTAGTTAAAATATTTCAATCAGATTTTTGATTCTTAAAGACCGAAATTTCAAACGTTAACTTGGTATAATAAAAAAATATTTCAGAAATTCTGAACCATTCAGTCGCCGATAAATAAATAAAAGCGAAAACACAAGACAGTCATATCAAAAGCTAGACAAAATTTTCATTTGACTGTCTGTTTCATTAAATGAAACCGATTTGTCCTTTATTAAAATTTATGTATCTATTTGCAAAATGTATATTATGTAAGTGCAATTTATTAAGATCTTATGTTAGTTATTTCCGAAAGTCATAACTAAGAGAATATGTGAATATAATGAAATGAAATAAACTTGAATATAATGAAATTGACACCCGCCGCCAAACGAGAGACGGACTTAGCTTTCATTACCTCATGGAGTTGATAAAACGGCAAGAAATTGGGTGGTTGGTTGTTTCTGGCGAATTTTTTGTCCCCAAAATTTAGTATATATATATTTTTTGGTTTTACATTTTTGTCCCCATAAAATTTTGGGTCTTTTTGCGGTAAATTTGTACGACTAGACCAGCTCCGTGAAATGGGTGTAACAATTACTATTACACCTGTCTAGTGTGGTGGGTGTAATAATACTAATACAAATATTTCAAATTTTTGCCACAAGGGCAGCTTGGTGGAGGTGAGGACGAGTCGATTACATCGACCCCCAGTGTTCGACTGGTACTTATTTTATCGACCCCGAATTGATGAAAGGTAAAGTCGACCACGGCGGGATTTGAACTCAGAACGTAGCGACGGGCGAAATAATACTGATATAATAATAGTAAAGCATACTGTGCTTAATATATGAACGAATTGAAGATTCGCTGACTCGACTTAGAAGAAAACGAAGAAATATAAAATTAAAAATTATAAGGGAGGTGGGGGAAAAGGCAGATGGAATTTATTCAACAGTTGACAAATCAAATTATGTCAAGCAAATTGCAAAATATACGCTTTGAATTTTCAAATTGTATTATATATCTTATAAGAATAAAACTAGAGTTTCTAATAGTATTACTAAAAAGTAAATCTGAAGATAATACACATTATTTGATTTGACAAAACTCAGACTAAATGATATACATACATACATACATTCTTAGGTTATATATAATATATATGGAGAGAGACAGAGGGAGATTTGCATCGATGGATATAATTTTTAAAGCTGATGAAAGGTACAAGAATACCATGGCAGTGTTAAATAAACAGCCTGAAATATTTCTGGTAGGTTTTTTGACAGAATATCATGTTTAATCGCTCCATTTTTACCAAGTGTTCCTACGACAGCTGCTAAATACCGCCATGTTGGACAGGCAGAGAGAGTGTGCTGTTATTTTAGGTTAAAAACATCACAAAGGAAGAGGGAAAAAAATCGGTGTTTAGCACCATACATACTTAAACTTTACTGTTAAACTATATAACAAGATAGACAGAAATATAATGTGATTTTCTCGAAGACTTACCCATAAGAATTCTCATTTGGCTTTTACCAAACATACGTTGGAAAAGGCTAGAGATGGTTAGCCCCATATTTCTTATTCAGTTTGCTGTTTTCTTAAGTAAATATTCCTCAACTTTGAATGGAAAGTACACTGAGTATTAGTCGCTATTATTATTATCAATCACTTCCTTTTTAATTAGAACTGTTCCAGGTGATAGCGAAATGAAAGAAAACAAAATCAGTCACTAGACTGAATAGAAATATAAACAGAAACGATCTTTAGGTGCAGCAGCAAAGGAAACAGAAGCTTTTTTGGTTACTCCCTTACGTACTCAATATTTTGTTTTTATATTTCAAAAGCATCTGAGCATATATACATATATATAAGAATATATATATATATCTCTGTACCTGGAAGTGACGAGTTTATAGCCAGGTTACCTTTGCCACACAGTCAAATGAGTAAGAAAAATGTGTGTTGTATTTTTAGTTTTCTGAACGACGTGAAACAGAGTTGCTGGTAATTGCCACGTCAGTTCTGCCAACCACACATCAGTTGAGCTGATATGACGTCACAGGTGGGGGAAAGAAAGAGAGAGACAGATAGAGTGAGTGAGTGAGAGTGGCTGGCCCTGTGGTACCCCATAATAAGGTGGATTAACCATCAGGATAAGACAGTTGGCAAATGTTTCTTGGTGGCTGTTGTATATGATTGCAGTCTTTATAAATTATATTGCCAGTGGGTATATATATATTTATATTTATTATTGTTAATCGGCAGAAGTTACTGAATGACTCAAGGGCCGACAGTTTTGGACACTTTTCAAACGTCAATGGACAAAACTTTCGGCCATTGAGTCACTCTGTAACTATCTATATATACACATTCTTTTCTTTTATTTGTTTCAGTCATTTGACTGCGGCCATGCTGGAGCACCGCTTTAGTCGAACAAATCGACCCCAGGACTTTTTTAATTTTTTAATAAATCCTCACTATATATATATATATATATATATATATATATATATAGTTGAAATTTAGGATCTAAAAGATGAAGACAGCTATATGAACAACAAGCAGGTGTATTAGTTTCACACTCGGGAAAGTGAGAAAGTCTTTTACGTTTCAAGCCTACGCTCTTCAACAGAAAGGAATAAAAGAAAATAAACAGAGAGAGAATAAAAAAGAAACTTGTGGATTTAGCGACCAAGCATAGCGACTATTTTTTCCCGTTTGTATCACCAAACCTATATATTACATCAAAGTTGATAGTCTTCTCTGAGTTTCACCTTCAGCTTGGCTGTTCCTGATTGGGAACAGTTGTGAAAAGCCCAGCTACGAGTGAATCTCAGTGAAAACTATCAACTTTGATATAATGAATATATATCCACTCTAACCTGTGTATTGAGTTCTATACTACCTAACGTATTAAATTCCAACAATTCTCTTCCCTTGGTATCTGGACAGTAGCAAATTTTGTAATGTAGTATGTGAAACTTGAAATATATATACAGAGTTCCACTTTCAAACTAATTTTAAAATACACTGTAGATGGCTACTCTGATATCCTCAATTTTTCGAAATTGGTTACATAATAATGTTCCCTTATAGTTATAGTTATAAACATTATTCTATATTCAGTATCATGTGTAATTGTGTATATGTGTTTATGTATGTGTGTGTGTGAGTGACTAGATCAGCTTCAAGTCAGCCCAGCTCAAACACCTATGACCAAATAACTACATTATCCAAAGTGTACTTCTTTTTCTCCTTTTTTCTTCAAGATGGTCAAATGTCATAGATAAGGCTTTCATTTCTTTGTGTGTTTTAGAAGTTGGTTACTAAGTAACCTTTGCATACAATCAATGAGTAATTGTATGTTGTATTTTAGTTTTCTGAACATCGTGAAACAGAATTGCTGGTAATTGCCATGTCAATTCTGCCAAGCTGCAGGTTTGGCTGTATGGTTATGAGGCTTGCTTCCCAAACACATGGTTTTGGGTTCAGTTCCACTACAGGGTACCTCAGACTAGTGAATTGAATTCTACTATAGTTCTGGGCCAGCTAAAGCATTGTGAGTAGATTTGGTACATGGAAACTGAAAGAAGTCTGCCTGTCTGTATAAATGAAAATACAGGAGGATTGGTTAATTATGATTTTATTCAAAATATTCCCCTCTCTGATTCATACACTTATTGCAGTGGTATTTTAGTTTTTCTAAGCCCCGTAAAAGGCCTTTCACGATACCCTTAAGGTCAGTTTTTTCTGAAAAAAAAGCACACACTAGGAAATTTTTTGAGCAGTAATATATTATGTAGTTGTTGGTTGTGGCCAGTCAGAAAGCTACCATTGGTTTCATGTTCCATGTTTGTTATTGCTCTTAGCAATACAGGCAACTCATCAGACACTGACTGGTCATAACCAGTAGCTACCCTATATATATATATATATATATATATATATACATACATACACACACACATACACGTACACAGGTGTATGCACAATCACACAGATAAGTGTAAGTATAGATGTATATAGTATCCATATGTCTGTCTGTCTGTTTCTCTCTCTCTCTCCTATTTTTCTGAATACTCTAAACATTAAAAGCATTTCCTTCTTTTTCTTTCCCATTTTCTAAGCATCAAAGAAATACCAGCTTTGTCTTTATCTCTTACCTCATCTTTGTGTTTATTTTTGACACATTAACATGCACCATATATAAAGACCCTGGAAGCTTAAAGACCCTGCAAACGGACAGAGACTTAGAGACAAGTTACTTGAAGCATTTAACGAAATAGAAGGGGATATAGCATCATACAACGTGGAAGACAATTGGAGATTTCTGCGGGACAACCTGTTGAAAGCCACCGACCAGATTTGTGGGTGGTGTAAGGTCCCCTCCTGACCCAGAGTAACGTGGTGGTGGAACAAGGAGGTAGACAGGGCTATTAGACAAAAGAAACAGGCTTGGAAGGACTGGAAGAACGGTGGTAGCAGGGAATTGTACCAATGTGCCAGAAGGGAGGCTAGGCGACAGGTTTATTTAGCC
>NC_068984.1:132655914-132664514 GCF_001194135.2 Octopus bimaculoides | reverse complement strand
ATGATGATGATGATGATGATATATATATATATATAGTGGTGATGGTGGTGGTGGGCTTTCCGGCAGTAGCCCTCACATAAATTATTTATGCATATATTAGCAACACAAAATACATTACAGAACTTGTGGCTTCTCTGAAAGCATAGTCAGTATTATAAAAACACAAAAAAAAAAAAAGATCATGATATGAAATAACATCATAATAGCAAAGAAAAAAAACTGGATTCCTAGAAACCTGTTAGTAACTCATATATGGTTATTTGGTCTGCTAGAAATAACATCCAAATTTTGGCCAAAGTGACCACCTACTACATTAAAAATAAGGAAGATATTGGATAATGTAGACCTAGATATACAATATCCCTGTGAAAATGACAATATGGACAGCTGGAACTCTTTTGGCCATATGTCTAGTGAGTCTAGTCTGATCTTGGATTCAATAGCAACAACTAGAATTTGAAGAAATTTGATAAAATTTGTAAGTTAATGTAAGTTTTTATGCTAGAAGAAAAAAAGAATTTTGCAATTTTCTTCAAAAGTAAAGCTTGTATGAAATGCCACATCTCACAAATTTCACAGCGTGCAATATTTTGATTTATAAATTTTACCAATCCTAAAAGTGAGATATAATCCCAAATTATATACTGCTAATACATTTTGAAAAGTATTTACCACATGATTATAAATATTCATTTGTAACTATACTTTCAGAGGCAGTTTGTTATGTTAACAAATGTTTCATGTATAATCTTGAAAAACTGGTGAATTTTGTGTAAAGAGAACAATGTTTTCTCTTTATAAATTGTTTATTTTGGGATGTGGAAATTTGAAAGTACTTGTGTTAGAAGTAACATGTAATCTGATATATGTTTGTCATATATAAAAGTAAACAAGGTTACATGTAATCCTGTTTACTTTACATATGACAAATTCACACACACACACACACTTTATTCCAATATAATAGTGGAAAATATAATACATGCTTGCATGCACAAACACACAGCTGACAATCATACATACATAAACTTTTTGTGTATTTTCCTCCATTTTTTGTATTTCATCATCATCGTTTAACGTCCGTTTTCCATGCTGGCATGGGTTGGACGATTTGATTGAGGACTGGCGAACCAGATGGTTGCACCAGGCTCCAATCTGATCTAGCAGAGTTTCTACAGCTGGATGCCCTTCCTAACGCCAACAACTCTGAGAATGTAGTGGTTGCTTTTCCTTGTCAATGTGCAATCAATGAGTTAGCAAAGGATGCGGTAGTTTGCAATGAGAGAAAACAGAGGAAGAGCCCTTTAAATATAGTTATGAAGTGTAAGAGGCAATCAAGATCTAAAAGCCTAAGTCTAAGCAATGATGGTTAATGGTGTTGGAGGTGGTGATGTAGGTGGTGGTTGTGGGCTAGTAAAGAAATTGTATTAATGAAAATGATCAACAAAGCTAAGCGATCAAGCTCTACAGCTGTTACCATTCCAAACTGTTAGACAGCCAAAGTAAAGAGTTTTATCGTGTGAAATATTTTCTTCTTTATCACTTTCTGTATGATTTTTAGCAAGCAGATGTGGCTATGTGGTTATTGAAGTCTGTTCCTCAACCACATGGTTTCAAGTTCAGTTCAACACTGTGGCATCTTGGTCAGGTGTCTTCTATTATAGCTCTGGGCCAACAAAAGCTTTGTGTGTGTGTGTGATTGTGTCTCCTTCGCTTGAGACTTCTTGGGATTGTTGTATATGAATCATTCATTTCTGATGTTCTATGGAAACATGTCTGGCCATGGGGAAATGTTACTTTGCTTGAGAACAGGTTGGTGACAGGAAGGGCATCCAGCCATAGAAAAGCTGCCTCGATAAACTCCATCTGACCCATCCAAGTATGGAAAAGGGGACATTAAAATGATGGTGATAATCTTCTATCTGTTATTATCTTTTACTTGTTTCAGTCAGTTGGCTGTGGCCATACTGGGGGCACCACCTTGGAAAGTTTTAGTTGAACAAATCAATCCCGAGACTATTTTTTTAAAGCCTGCTACTTATTCTGTCAGTTTCTTTTGATGAACTGCTCAGTTATGGGGATGTAAACAAACCAACACCAGTTGGCAAATGGTAGTGGAGGAGAAACACAGATACAAAGACACAAACACACACAGATACAGACAGACACACAGACACAGACCCAGACACACATACACACACACACACAATGGGCTTCTTTCAGTTTTCCTCTGCCAAATCCACTCACAAGGCTATAGTAGAAGACACTTGCCCAAGGTATCATGCAGTGGGACTGAACCCGGAACCATGTGGTTGGGAAGCAAGCTTCTTACCACACAGTCACACTT
Source organism: Octopus bimaculoides (assembly GCF_001194135.2). Taxonomy (NCBI): domain Eukaryota; kingdom Metazoa; phylum Mollusca; class Cephalopoda; order Octopoda; family Octopodidae; genus Octopus; species Octopus bimaculoides. Next base: position 132,662,167 of record NC_068984.1, on the reverse strand, counting down.
GTGCCTATAATAATGATGATGATTTCATTAATAAGAAATTCTGAATTGGAAGGTAACAGATGTCGCCTCTGGAGACATCTTTCAGATGAGAAAAGTAAGGAGAGTGAGTGAAAGTGTTTGGAGTATTTGTGTGACACTATGTATGAGAGATAAAGAGCTAAAAACTGCAGGTTGGTGACTGAATAAAACAGCTGAGAAAGAATGGTGACGTAGGCAGATCTGAGTCAGAGACATAGGAGAGCATAGGGAGTCACAGCTTCCCTGGAACACATTTTTCAAAACTGATGCCTTTTCAACAATTTTAAAAATTTTTGGTTCACTTGTGTGTTAAAAGCTGAGTCTCATTTTTTTTTTTTTTTTTTTGTTAATTGCACGACCTTGAAAGAACTTTATGAAGTCATTATTTTATTTGACCCAACCCCCTGTGTTTTTCAACTGTCTGTTCAATCTCCTGTGATGTGTTGGTGGCTGTTGATATCTGAAGAGCCAAAACAAACCCTGGCGTCATAAACTCTCAACACTGGATGATCCTGTAGTTTCATCTTTTTCATGTCACATCTATATCAGTAGCTGTAAGTGTGATACGTAATGACATGACTGAAAACTGAAATTAATGAATTAATGAATAATTATATTCTACACACACACACACACACATGCATATACACACATCTATAAGTGTGTGTATTTTGTTGTCCCCCTCCCTTGCTTGGCAACAGGTGTTGGTTTGTTTACATCCCCATAACTTATCAGTTTGGTAAAAAAAAACAAAAAAAACTGGGTTCAATATGTTTGACTAAAACACTTTAAGGTAGTGCCCCAACATTGCTGCAGTCCAATGACTGAAACAAGTAAAAGATAAGATGGAAAATAATAACAAAGACAGAAGGTTGTTAAAGACTATCTGAGATGTGATTTCACTGGAGCAATTGGAAAATAGAAGAGACTTTTATTTGCTGCTGAAGACGGATTTTTGTCTCGCTAATGATCTTTACGACAATGTTCTTTTTCTTTTCTATATAAATGTGTGTCTGTGTGGGTATATGTGCACATATGTTCACACAATTGTAATATTATATGTGTATACATTCAACAAGTAGTTTATTAGTTTTGTTTTGAATTTTAAACTAAAAATAGAAATCAGGATATTTTCTGTTTAGTACAAAGTGTTATATATGCACTGCAGGAGCTGAACCAATTAAAAATAAAAAAGATCCTATTGTATAAATGGCTAACATTTAATGTTAGTAACATTTTAAAAGCTCTCCATGTTCAGTTTTGTGAAAACAAACGACATAATTTTATTGATTAGAATGACATGAAATTACACTTGTCACAGCTGTTTACAAGACTTATTCACTGATGAAATAATGTATGTTCTGGATAATCCTGTCTTTTTTCAATAGCGAATTTCATAGCGAATTTCACGAGAGTTATATTACAGAGTGTGTCTTTCTTTCAGTTAAGACGGCTGGTTGTGGTTTTGCCTCCTGTAACTGGTAGGTTGAGCAACTGATATCAGTAATCCTTTCTCCTATACATGGGTCAGCTATAATGTTCATAGACTGGAGCATTGTTCTTATGAAACAAGATCCCTTTTGTCAGTTTCCTGGGTGTTTGGTCTTGATAGCCTTTCATAACTGCCTCAGCAAGTTGGCATCATACTTCCCATTGATGGTGTTGCCCTTTTTGAAGATAGTAAATAAACACAATGCCTTTTGCATCCCTAAAAGCTGAAGCCATCACCTACCCTGCAAACGAAAAGATCTTGGCCTTCTTTGGAGCAGGTGAGGAGGGGTGTTTCCACTACATGGATTGTCTCTTTGTCTCTGGCTCAAACTGATGAAGCCAACACTCATCCTAGCTTAGGAAACATTTAAAGAAACCAGCTGGATCTGCTTCAAACAATGTCGAATTTTCTGGTGATGTGATCAACCTGGTACACTTTTGCTCAGGTGTCTGAAGATGTGGCACCTGCCAAGCAGAAAACTTCATTATGCTGAACTGGCAGAAACATTAGCACACCGGATGAAATGCCTAGCGGTATTTCGTCTGCCGCTACTTTCTGAGTTCAAATTCCAATGAGGTCAACTTTGCCTTTCATCCTTTCGGGGTCAATAAATTAAGTACCAGTTACGCACTGGAGTCAATGTAATCAACTTGATTCCTTTGTCTGTCCTTGTTTGTCCCCTCTATGTTTAGCCCCTTGTTGGCAATAAAGAAATAAGAAAACTTCATTATGCCAAGTTCATTGTGCAGGCCTGTTATCCATTACCATGTGGTGAGCACAGTCACCGTTTTCTTCAGTGGTGCCAGTTGTAAGACATCCAGATCTTGGGTCACCTTCAAGAATCTTCTTTCCCTTCTTGAAATCAGTTGTCCATTTTTGCACTGTTGATAAAGTCCTAATGTAGCAACTATGTCAACATAAATGTCCTTGGGAGCTAAACCCTTTTTGTACAGGTACTTGATAACGCCACAATGCCAAGTTTTGTCCATTTTCAAGAGAAGCTGTAATAATGATTTCAGATTTTGGCACAAGGCTGGCAATTTTGAGGAGAAGGTCTTAATCAATAGTCCCTGACTGCACCGACTCCTCTATCACCTTCATCATCCTCATCAACTGTTCTCCTTTTATACTAGCATCAACTGGATGAGTTGTCACAGTTTGAATCATTACTTAGGGTCACTATGCTCCTGGATGGGATAGAAAACCACTTTTCACTTGTATGTTCTAATGGCATAGTTTCTATATTTAGATGCCATTCCTATTTCCAACCACTTAACAGAATTTAGTTGATGCATTTTATGGAGGTTGTCTGTCCTTAAAAGGACTAAGGAATTTGCTTGGTCTTGCAGTCTCTCTGACCATCCAAGGCAGCATGGTCAAGTGTTCTTGTGTGAGAAAGACAGACAAATAACACTGTAATACAATTTTTGTCCCTGGGTAGCAACTGCTATTTCCTATTTGCTTACCCCTAGAAAGTATGAAAAATGGCTAATATTTCAGTCCACTCTGTAAAGTGGCTGTTGTTAGGAAGGTCATCTAGTTGTAAAACCCTGCTAACAGAAACACTGAAGTTGGCTTCACTATTTCTTTTGGCAGGGTTTTTTCCTGGAAGTCAATATTTTCTCTGTGGACATCCACCTCAGCATGGTCATGGATCAAGTAGAAATATATCAATGTTCCCTTTTGACAGGACAAAGAAATTTCCCACTGTCTTTTCAAGCAACAAGCAGGTGGATTTCGTTTCAAATCCAAGCAGGGCCAAACGAGGTCCTGCAAGTTATTTATAATAATAGGTAGTGTTATTATCTTCCCCTATCAAACTGTTCAACCCATGCCAGCATGGATAATGATGACGGTGATGATGAAGATGATTTCCTTCAAACTTTGCTTTTGTTACATTTATTCAAATTCCCCCAAATCCCTCTCAACACATGGCTGTGATGCTCCTCTACTACTCCTGCTCATGATCAGAGATGCATATATTGTTAGCCAGAGGACTGCATTGTTAGCAAGCCAGAGGACTGCACCACATTCCAATCTGTTTTGGCATGGTTTTCATGGCTGAATGCCCTTCCTAATGCCAACTACTTTACAGAGCGTACTAGATGCTTTTTACTTGGCACCATCACCAGCAAGGTCTGTTTGACATTGATTTTAGTGCTGGATGCACGTCCTAATACCAACCACTTTATATCCATCCATGTGAAAAACAGTTTATGTAAGTTAGCGTTAACATATTCAATGTACAGATCATGCAAAAGTTGAAATTAATAAATGTGTATACAAAAGGATTTCACTTAATGAATAATTTTATTTTCATAGGGTAACATATTGGTAGAATTGCTAGAGAGCAACAAAATGATGTGAGGATTTTAAAAATGTTCCTTTCTAATTTGAGTTCAACTCTCACTGTTTCTTTGTTTCCAGAGCTCTCTTAAATTCTTTTGTAGGTAGACAGTGCTATTTATTGTTTACAAGGTCAATAAAATAAAGTATCAGTCATATATTGTGTCTTTCTCTCTATCAGAATTCAATATATTTTCCTATTTTTCCAGCAAGCACGAGAGACAACTCCAATTATGTTTTGATCTTAATCTGATCTCATCAGCAAAGTATATAAACGTCATCGTACTTGCCGAAAATATTTATAAAAAGACCAAGTAAATTAACGTAGTCCAACATCATTAACCAACAGTTATTGTGTTGACAGATTTGTATTACTTAGTGGGTGAAAATAGTAGGATTTGGAAAATAAAAAATGAAATAAAACAAAACGACTATATATATAGTACATACAAATCATAGAATAAATTTGATTTCAACTTTGAAGTGTGCAAGTATATTGAGCAGTATTAAATAAACTACATTCTTCACATGGAATTATTTGCAAGACCAAACTAGCGTAGGTTTACACCGCCTTCCTAAATTTTGTTTCCATTCAACTTTTGTAATCTATTTTATTGTGTTTGGGGAAAGTCACTATATAATTAGATAATAAGATACCTTCTCTGTAAATTAATAAAATAATTCGATTATGGCTCATTCACAAGCAGGAGCTGATGTCGCTAACGTCGTTAATCGTTGTAATTCGGCAAAGCAAGATAAAAAGTTGGGTAAGTTTTGATAAGTTTAATCTAATAGGATTTTAGCTTAGAAAATGAAAGTGGATGCTTCTGTTTTTAGACATCATTATGATTGTCTTATATGAGTTTAATAGGGTTGATACTTATTGTATCAATTCTGCTAAAGATTATCTATTTCATGTGATCTAGTCGAGATTCTATCCTAAAACAGTTTATCGTTGTTGCATATGTGAAAAATTCGTTTCGCAATTAAATGGTTTCAGGTTCAGTTTCACTGCGTGTCACTGTGGGCAAGTGTATTATTCTAGCTTAGTCTCGGGTCGATGAAAGCATTATGAATAAAATTCGAGAGACAAAAGCTGTGGAAGTCCATCAGAGGGACTATTCCATTTTTTAGGTTATGAATTTAGTCTATCGTCACCCTTTATCACCTTTAGCGAAGTCCACGGTTTTGCAAGCATTTCGATCTCCCGGGTATGAGGATAACTTCCTCCCTTCTTCCTTCCAGTCTCGGAAACCACGAAAAAACTTCACAGAATATGCCCTTTCTCTGACTAAACTATTAAAAAGTAAAAATAAAATAATTTGGTGCTTTTCAAAATAGATTATAGGTTAGACGAGCCACGAAAAAAAAAAAAAAAAAAAGGCCCTGATTAAAGTAAGCAGTCTGCCAAAGCTTCAAATTTGAGAAGTTATTTTACTTTTGAATTTTAATTCATTTGTCCTTTCCTTTTGCTGTATATTATTATGTTGAGTTGTGTCTTGGTGGCTGTAGCTGGTAAAGGAAAACCCTTTGAATGTTTTATTTCTTCAGTCCCGCAGGTTGTGTTCGTTCGATTCTCGTCGAGTCGACCTTCTGGCGGCTAATTCTATCAATCAAAATAAATAAAAATATTATATGCCTAGTCAAAGGGAAATTTTGAAATGTATAATTTATTTAGTATTAATTTTAGAACGAATTTCATTAGCAGAGGTTTACGTCTGCTATGCAAACAGTAAAATTACTAGAAATCATATCGCCACAGTATATATAGTAGAAACAAGTTAACGAGAGAGCCTCAAAGTTGTTGCTTCACGTGCTAGAAATAGCGACCAAATGTCTGTTAAATCACACCCTTATCATTTTAAGGTAGGCCGTATCGAATAATGTAGACCTAGATTTTCTTAATAAAACGGGACAGACATCATTAGAAGCTTTTGAAACGGGATGGACATCACCAGAAGTTTTTGCTCGATTAGGACTGATTTGATGCTTAAGCATCTAAAATGGAGCAGGAATTTTTTCTTTTACCAAGAAATTATTTGAGTCATCTATATATATAAAAATGAGAATGTGTGTCTGTCTGTCTGTCTGTCTGTCTGTGTGAATCCCTAAAACTCGAGAACTACGCAACCAATTTCATTCAAATTTTACACATGCCTTACTTAGGGTTCCAGTTGTGTTTTAGTCAAATAAAATTATTAACTTCTTGCAGAGTTCGAGCACACGGCAACATAATATCTCCTCCACTATTTAAGTATTACGTGTCAAAAGTGAAACAAAAACACTCGTGTCAAATACTTTCACAGAGAGAGAAAGAGAGAAAGAGAGAGACAGAAAGAGAGAGGGAGAGAGGTGTATATGTATACATATACATGTATATGTACACCATTTCGATAC
>NC_068984.1:132644876-132655307 GCF_001194135.2 Octopus bimaculoides | reverse complement strand
GGTCTTCTCTTGGAAGAGCCCTGCTTCTCACATGGACAACTGTATGTTGGCTGCTCAAGAGTGGGCAGCAACAAAAAACCTATTTGTATATGCTCCACAAGGGAAAACAAGGAACATAGTTTACAATGAGGTGTTATAATCACAACAGCAAGAAAGTATGTACATGATCACCTTCTTTTACGAAACTTCATTGACTTTCATATATTTATATTGATATACATATATATACGTGTGTTTGGGTGCGTGTGTGTATATACATCTCTATATATAAAGATGATGCGTAGTCTAGACGGCGTTTTTAGATTTCATTATTCTCTTTAACCCGGGCAACGCCGGGTATTTCTGCTAGTTATTAATACAAATTACTATCAAAAGAGGACTGCCCAATATCAAAATATTTGATCTGTTAGTAATTTAAAAAAACAAACCCCAAAATATCTTTTTTGTATGGGTGGTGGAGATAGCTCAAATAGTAGAGTACTGAACCTAATGTAAATGTCTAACTCCCGAAGAAGGCTTCAATTTCTTGATGTAAAAATGTTACAGATCTCTTTCAAGGTTTCCAGGCCATCTTCAAATGATGGGATTGATGTGATTGATATTCAAAACGTAGGCAAGGAGAACATTCCAGAGAATTGAAATTCTGCAAGAAATGGTTGAACAAAATATTCACAGTGTAGAGTCTAGAGGGTGAGACACACTAAGAATGCTGAAAGAAGTAAGTGCATTGGGCTTGAAGAGAGCTTGGTTGTTTAGAGAAGCAGATGCTGTTGTGATAGCATTAGAGGAAATAGAGCCATAAAAATCAGCTTATCTTTGGGTTAGTAGTTGTACTGTATTTGTGAGAGAGTCTTTTCTAATCACTACTACAATAGTCTCTGCCCCTTTGAATTTGCTAGCAGTGTACTACCTAATCTCCTCCTCCTTTAATTGCACACTCAGATCCATTCTAAACATCTTGCAGAATTTTTCCTTTCCAACCCTCTGGAATTTAAACTGCACCAACATCACCAGCTTATCACATTTTACATCCAACAGGTCCAAATGTTACTATTTCTAACATCTGTGTTTATTGTGCTTGAAGAAGTATGCAGGCTTTCAGCATATCCTGTGCATACATTTTAGTAGTGGTGATGTAGCACCCATCAACAGATGTGTAGTGCTTGCTATTAAATGGTGTTTTACTATAAGCACCGAGCATTCCACCTATAGAGCAGGCTACAGTAAAATTTTATTGAAAATTTTATTAACTGTGTGTTTACTGGTGTCAACCATTGCAAGTTTCTTTAGAACCTAGATTTGTTTTCATATCAAATTTGACTTTAAGCTTATTAATTGTATTTTATTTTATTTCCAGATCTGTCTGGTTGTAAATTAATCCAAATACCTGAAGCAGTATATTTTTTAATGAAGAATGTTTGTGTTGAGAGTCTAGTTCTCACTAATAATCAAATTCCACGTCTACCAAAGAAATTTGGAGTGGTGTTTCCAGGAATCTCAGGTACAATCCAGTTCTTTTTGATCATCTCTCTTCTATAATCAGCAAAAGTATATACCTTAACATTACTATTGAACTTTAGTACAACTATTTTAACACTTGGATCTTGGGGTCCTCTTGCAAAAATTTGAATCGGACCCTACCTAATTTTTCTTTCTGCAGACACTGATTATAGTCGAAATCTTTTCTCATCCTAATTAAGAATTTTATTCTTTGGGATGCAAGTTTGACAGTATATATATGGGTGTTGAATTGAGAGGTCATCAGAGCCTGTGAAGCTTAATATTTCTATTGATCCCAAAATGGGATTTCTCTGAAGAATCTTTGGAACTGTGTTAGAAAACTTCCCATCAACGAAATGAGTTTTTGATGGAAACTGTGGGTGGTTCTCATGCTTTCATCAATAGTGAGGGTTATGTTGGGGAATGACATAAACAGGCAAGTCTCCTGTAGATCTGAATTTAAGGAAACTATACTGGTATGTACAATAGAGGACTCAATGTGATGGCAGTAATTCTTAACAACTCTTACCATTTCAGTAGGAGTGAAGGCACATGGCTCAGTGGTTAGAGCGACGAGCTTACGATCGTGAGGTTGTGAGTTCGAATCCCGGACCGGGCTGTGTGTTGTGTTCTTGAGCAAGAAACTTTATTTCACATTGCTCCAGTTCACTCAGCTGTAGAAATGAGTTGCGACGTCACAGGTGCCAAGCTCTATCGGCCATTGCCTTTCCCTTGGATAATACTGGTGGCGTAGAGAGGGGAGGCTGGTATGCATGGGCGAGTAAGAGGATTCCATAAAGTTGCTTTACTTTGGGAGGCAGGAGAGCTTGAAGGCCATATCATCTTGCTTTTTTTTTAATGGTAATTTTCTTGCATGTATTGCAGTAGTGGATAAAAGCCTCTGAATTGTGGTAGTGGGTGACTTCCTTAAGGTGTTAAAGATAGTATTCAATTGTTATGGGACAACTGCTTAGGGGATTTGAGGGTTAAAGATTTTGATTCTGTGAGGGATTTGAAGTTACATGCCTGGCAGGATGATTTTGGCTACTTGGTTAGGTCTTTCAGATGGATCAATGGTGAAACACATTTGCTGCTGGAAGTAATCAACATTGAACTGGCAAAGCTCTGATCAGTTAGGTGGTGGTGGTGGTGGTTGGGATTTCAGAATCTTATTCACTTTCCCACGAACCGTTTTTGTTTAATGAAGAAAGAAATATTTTCTGATTAAAAAAAAAAAAATTCCTTTCCTCAACAGAATTATGTCTCAAGAAAAACAAATTCAGTAGCCTCCCAGATGAGATACAAGACTTATCAAATCTCCAGTCTCTAGATATATCCTTCAATAGCTTCACTTGTATACCAAATGCTGTCTACAGATTACCGAAGCTAGTAAACCTGAATGCAGAAAACAATTCGATAACTGGTAAGTAACACCAACTTTTTCCTTTTGTGTTTGATATGTTTGAAGGATGACAGTTGCATAGGAAAGTGCCAAGTGCTGTAAATAGAATGAACTAGTGAAAAAGAAATGCAGCAGGATTTGTAAAGATGATGAAGCTTAGATATTTACATGTTTTCACTATATACTATGTCGACTTGTATTCTTATTCTTTTACTTGTTTTAGTCATTTGACTGCAGCCATGCTGGAGGACTGCCTTAAATTGTTTTAGTCGAAGAGATTGACCCCCCAGAACTTATTCCTTGTAAGCCTAGTACTTATTCTATCTGTTTCTTCTTTTGTTAGACTGCTAAGTTAAGTTATGAGGACATAAACACACCAGCATCGGTTGTCAAGTGATGGCAGGATGACAAACACACACACACACATCATCATCATCATCGTTTAACGTCCGCTTTCCATGCTAGCATGGGTTGGACGATTTGACTGAGGACTGGTGCAACCGGATGGCTACACCAGGCTCCAATCTAATTTGGCAGAGTTTCTACAGCTGGATGCCCTTCCTAACGCCAACCACTCAGAGAGTGTAGTGGGTGCTTTTACGTGTCACCCGCACGAAAACGGCCACGCTCGAAATGGTGTCTTTTATGTGCCACCCACACAAGAGCCAGTCCAGGGGCACTGGCAACGATCTCGCTCGAAAACCCTACAAGGCCAGTCAGGCGGTACTGGCAACGGTCACGCTCAGGATGGTACATCTTATGTGCCACCCGCACAAGAGCCAGTCCAGGGGCACCGGCAACGATCTCACTTGGCTTGCCGGGTCTTCTCACGCACAGCACATTTCCAAAGGTCTCGGTCAGTAGTCATCGCCTCGGTGAGGCCCAATGTTCGAAGGTCTTGCCTCACGCACAGATATATACATATATGACAGGTTTCTTTCAGTTTGTCTACTAAATCCACTCACAAGGCTTTGGTCGGCCTAAAGTTACAGTAGAAGACACTTGCCCAAGGTACCATGCAGTGAGACTGAACCTGGAACTATATGGTTGGGAAGCAAGCTTCTTACCACATAGCCACAGGGAAATACAAAAGATACTAAATGTTTTCTTTTTCCTTTTTAATTATTTCACCAGATGTAGACCAGGAGAAACTTGAAGGTATGGCTTCTATAGAAGAAGTGAATCTATGTAACAATCCTATACCAGCAGACCAGCAGAGAGCCTTGCAGGATATTGCAGAGATTCATGTCTTAGTCGGAAGCTGATAAAAGTTTTATCTGATATCTTTTCTTGGAATCTTAAATAGGAGAAAGACAATGATTTTTGGCAAAATGGTAAGATCACCTGACGTTTATTTCATTGCTTTATGATTTATTATGGTTTGTTTAGACAATTCATCCCTGTTACTTCCTATCTCTACTTCATATTTCTGCAAGGAAGAAAGAAAAAAAAAATGTAACTTATAATTCTTTTGGTCTTGAGTGCTGATGCCAAAGAATGTTGAAAGAATTAACAGTTGTTATTTGGTAGAATGTGGCATTAGCTAATTGAAAAAATAACTAATCTTTATGCTATGTATCAATACTACAGGGAGATCATCATCATCATCATCATCATCGTTTAACGTCCGCTTTCCATGCTAGCATGGGTTGGACGACTTGACTGAGGACTGGTGAAACCGGATGGCAACACCAGGCTCCAATCTAAATTTGGCAGAGTTTCTACAGCTGGATGCCTATAAATGAATAATAATAATAATAATAATACAAGGGGAATATAAAGGAAATTGGAATAGAGTGCCCAGTAGAACTGTTACAAAAGGATTGCCTCCTTGGCACGGCCAGAATATATATATATATATATATATATATATATATATATAGGATGTAAAATGAACAAAAAGGTCAAAAATGAAATATATATGTAGATTTTAAATTGTTTTGCAAGAATTTTGATCTGGAACTGTGTCTTGAAACCGGTATTTTTATATTTTGTAAAAATTATATTATTAATGCTTATAAACACACTGTGGTTGGGATATTGCATTCATGATTGCTAGATCATGTGTTCGATTCCTAGGCTGAGTAACACATTGTGTTCTTGAGCAAAACACTTCATTTTATGTTGCTCCAGTCCACTCAGCTATAAATGGGTAACCCTGCGATGGATTAGCCTTCAGCAGGGTGCCATCATTCATAAGCTAAAACAGGGCAAAATGCATTGGGACCAGCAATGTATAATAACATCCAATAGTCTGGTTGATCACGTGATAAAAGCCACTATTGGTTGTTGTTTGTCTCAATGTTTGAGGGAAAAGAAGCAAAGAGCAATCAACGTAGTTATTGGGTTTTTTTAATAATATAATATTCAAAGGTTGCAAGCTGGCAGAATTGTTAGCATGCCAGGCAAAATGCTTGGTGGTATTTTGTCTGGCATTATGTTTTGAGTTCAAATTCTGCCGAGGTTGACTTTGCCTTTCATCCCTTTTGAAGAAGATAAAATAAGTACCAGTTGAGCATTTGGGTTGATGTAATCAACTTAACTCTTCCCCTGAATTTGCTGGCCTTGTGCCAAAATTTGAAACCAATAATATGACATTCAAAGCACACACACTCTCCCCACCTCTCTCTCATATATGAATGTATGTATTGAGAATATACTAATGTATGAATATGTTATATTTTCAGATCAAAGATGTTCGATGACTCAACTGAAGATATTTTACTTAATTTGTTGATCCCTGCCTTCCCACCGAAATTGAAGCCATTTTATTTATATTATTAACCCCTTCCTATTAAAACAGCTTAAATTATATGATGTGATTTATACTTCAATTTTTACTAAAATCTTCCCATTTCAATATTACTTTGGCATATCAAGCACAGAACAAATGGAACTGTTTGCCGATTTAAAGCACCGAAATATATTTTGTGATCTGAACAAGAATTTCACTGCTTCTCCCTGTTTTCACTGTGATATTTTAAAATTGAAAAACATACGCATGTTATTTATTTTTTTAAATTTAAATTTTATATCATATTTATAAATTTTGAATTTTCTAAAACAGTTTATTATTGTGTTTCTGAGATAAACTGAAAATAAATTACACATTTTTGATGGATTGTAGTTATGAAAGTTTAATTTTAATGCATGTACTAATGTAGGCCATTGGTATCATTGGCTTGAATACAGGTATGATAGACTTCTAAATCTGTTACATTTTAAATAATTAATATTCATAGTTGAAGTTACAATCATACAACTAAATTTGTGTGGTTAGTTAAGGCTCCAAAAATATCTATAATAATAAATGGCAAGTTTGTGTGTTTGTGAATTTGTTACTTTAACTCCTCTGAGACTATCCAACAGACCTTGATGAAACTTGACATGTGTATGGGGCTTATGCCCATGTGGTCACTTACGCACTTGGAATTCAAAAAAAAAAAAAATCGATTTTTAATCAGCATCGATTTTTCAAAAATTGTAAAATTTTGGCATTTTTTGCACTAGCCATTGTGACATCAATTTGACGAAAAATATGTCATGGGTATAAACAGACAGCGTATTAACGGTAATCTATTTAGCGTTTGCTAATTCTTCATTTCAATGCGAATTGTTTTGATTTGCTAAAACTTTTTATTTCAATTCATTGTTTTTTTAATTCCCCAGCATTTCAGGTTTTCTGGAAATCAATGTCTAGGATGCAGTATCTTGTAAATAGATATGAAAATACGTAATTAACTGTATTCAACTTACATTGGTAAATGAAAAGATTTGACATGTAAAATTCAGCAACAGACGTTTACAATGTACACCAGCAATCATATATCACCAAATTTATCAAAATTTCTGCAATACTTTTTTTCAAACTGGACTAACTGCATTTCATCAAAATCTTTATCAGAATTGTGACACTTAGAGAATGCACTATAAGACTTTGCTTCTTATTACTGGTTTTTATTTTGCATGTTTGTATTTCTAGTGCCATGTTGTTTCCCATTTGTTTCTGCATGTTTTTTTTTATACATTCAATCAGATTGCCTTCATTTTGGAAAGGTCTGTCTAATATGAGTTTGACTGCTGGGAGTTCTGTGTTTAGATAGTAAGAATGTTTCTTGAATTATTGGTAATTGAATGTTGTGAGTTACTATAAAATTCTTTAGTTCTGTGTAATCCTGTTGTAGATTAGCAATAATAATACTGAGTAGCCCCTGGTAAGATTTGATTCAATAGAATTTTGGGACAAAAGGCAGTGAGCTGGCAGAATCAGTAGCACGCCGGGCGAAATGCTCAGCGATATTTTGTCTGCTGTTACATTCTGAGTTCAAATTCCGCCGAGGTTGACTTTGCTTTTCATCCTTTCGGGGTCGATAAATTGAGAACCAGTTACGCACTGGGGTCGATGTAATTGACTTAATCCCTTTGTCTGTCCTTGTGTGTCCCCTCTATGTTCCCCTCTTTGTGGGCAATAAAGAAATAAGAATTTTGGTACAAACTTAACTTCCTGGAGAATCTCTTGAATGATGTACTAGCTATGGCAATTCTGTCTTTATTATAAGCTTTATGTTCTAAAACTAGGTCTTAAAACATTGGGTAAAAAATGATAAAACATTTCTTGAATGAAATTCAGAGAAATAATTGGAAAGAAGTAGAAAAATCTGAAGCACCATACATACACACACACACACACCACTTCATTCCAACAAACTTTTATCTGGTTTCAAACTTGTTACTTCTTGTTCATCTCTTTGAATAAGCTGCTGTTCTTTTGGACATACACTCAAGTCATCTTTCATTTCATCTGGTTACATGCATCATGTCACCTTTTGTATGGTACTACACATCTGCTGCTTCACATCAAGCTTTGCATACACAGTTTTTGAGCTTAGTGCACCAAATGGCCTCACTCAGCTTAATACACCACAACTGTGCATACAGCTGATTTTTTAGTTATATCCACACCCTAAGATCAGTGTTCTAGATATACCCACTCTTCAATAATTAGGTAGAATAACTATAAAATCAGTAAGCATTTAAATTGCTAGGCACTGGTGCTATGCTAAAAAGCACTCAGTACTCCCTGCAAAGTAGTTGGTGTTAGGAAGGACATCCTGCTATAGAACCCAAGCTAAAACAGACCTTAGAACCTGGTGGTGTGGCCCCTGGCCTTGCCAGCTCCTGTCTAGCTGTCCAACCCATGCCAGCATGGAAAATGGACGTTAAATGATGATGATGGGAAACCTTGCTCTTATGTTAGGTTTCCAATGGCTTGAACATAGCACATGTTACACAGTGCTCCTGCTTTCAACAGCGAGCTGTGTCACCCCTATTTACAGCCAAGTCTATTCTAAATAAGTCAGATCTGTCTTACAGATGATGATATGATCACACAGCACTGGACAAATGTTATTCTTCAGCTGGTCAGGTGACTTTCAAGAATTGAAATGTTCAATGAATACAAAAGAAGTAAAACATTCCAAACACTTTAAATATGTTTAGAGGGTTTATTAGATGTAAAGTTTACAAATTGTAAATATAAAACAATGAATCAGAAGCTTGGAGATACTAAACAATCTTCATTGCTTTTTTATTCTTATAAATTTTTTAAGAGGGAAATACGATAAACACTCACAATATATAAAAATAAAGGATTGTTATTTTAATGTGTAGAGATTAGCAGTTTGCAGGTAGTGTACCCGTCATCTACATCAATGGGATGTTTGCTATACAAGGGAAAAAATGCAATGAAACAAATGTAGAAACGCAATAAGCAAGTAAGTAACAGAAAGAAAATAAATTTGGTTTATTTTCTAGTATATATATATGTAAGTATATGAATATGACCAAATGAAAAATATACAAAAATTTTTGTGAATTATTTACAATAGATACAATCTTCAAACAGATTTCCCAGTTTTGGTATCCATGTGTCAGATATTTTAGGTCAGAATATTTATAATTTAAAATGGCTCGGAATTGTTGACAACATGATTATTCTAAAAAGGTTTAATAGCAAAATGGGATAACATCTGATTAAAAAAGATTTATAGTGAAGCTATAATCTGTCTCATAAACTGTTCTAATACTATGAAAATATAATATTCATATACTAGCAGAAGAGTCATTTACCAAATAAAACTTGGCAAGAAGAAATCATTTTAACAAGCCACAAATTGTACATGTTCTCCCCGACACAACACATGTTACTGCTATCAGTGAATACCATAGCATGGCATTTAATGTGTCCAACAAATATAAATAAGATTAATTAGTTCTCTTGTTATCACAGATAAAATTTGAAATATGACTTAGATGAAACACATGAAAATGATCTAATCAACGCCATGGCTTGTTTGAGGCAATTTTCAATGAAGGCACATCTTTCATTTTCGTTGAAACAAATCGTGTGGCAGCCATTTTCCCAGCAACAGACACTACGAAGAGAAAAATTACACCCATAAATGTCTTATCCTCAAAATGTAGAAAAAAAATCTATAATAAAAATCAAAACGTTGGTAAATCAACTTACCAATTCTATTTTTTGGAATCTGCTGGCTTGATATTTTTCGAGTTGTTGATCTTCAAAAGAAAAGAAAGAAAAAAAAAAAAACAATGTTATTAGACATTGCCTTGGCAATAATAAATTAATATATCATTGCCAGTGCCGCCAGACTGGTTCCCTTGCAGGTGGCATGTAAAAAACAATTTTTGAATGTTTCCGTTGCCAGTACTGCCTGACTGGCCCTCATGCCAGTGGCATATAAAAGCACCCACTACACTCTCAGAGTGGTTGGCGTTAGGAAGAGCATACAGCTGTAGAAACTTTGCCAGATCAGATCGGAGCCTGGTGCAGCCTTCTGGCTAGCCAGTCCTCAGTCAAACCGTCCAACCCATGCTAGCATGGAAAGTGAATGTTAAATGATGACGATATATATATATATATATATATATATATTTTAATTTCAATATATATTTTTTAATTCTAGGATGTAATACTTACCATATTATCAGTAATTTCTCAAACAGTATAGAAGTTTTCCACAGGTATTTTACAACAGAAAGGGCATTCAGCTGTAGAAAATCTGCCTCAGCAAATTCCATGTGATCCATGCAGGCATGGAAAAGTGCATGTTAAATGATGATGATGTTAAGACTTAACATGAAACAACAAAGTACATTCAGAACTGCATTTTCAACCATAATCTCACCAACTGATTTAATTTTAAAGTAAATATTAGAAATAAACTGAAATAATTTCGTAACTGCAGGAGTGGCTGTGTGGCAAGAAGCTTGCTTCCCAACCACATGATTCCGAGTCCAGTCCCACAGCGTGGTACCTTGGGGAAAATGTCTTCTATTATAGCCTTGGGTCAACCAAAGCATTGTGAGTGGATTTGGTAGAAAGAAACTGAAAGACACCTGTTGTGTATATGTATATAACATCATCATCATCATCGTTTAACGTCCGCTTTCCATGCTAGCATGGGTTGGATGATTTGACTGAGGACTGGTGAAACCGGACGGCAACA
>NC_068984.1:132637469-132644866 GCF_001194135.2 Octopus bimaculoides | reverse complement strand
TTTGACTGAGGACTGGTGAAACCGGACGGCAACACCAGGCTCCAATCTAAATTTGGCAGAGTTTCTACAGCTGGATGTCCTTCCTAACGCCAACCAGTCAGAGAGTGTGTGTGTGTGTATATATATATATATATATATGTCTGTGTCTACGTTTGTCCCTTCACCACTGCTTGACAACTGGTGTTGGTGTATTTATGTCCCTGTAACTTAGTGGTTTGGCAAAAGGGGCTTAAAAAATAAGTCCTGGGGTTTATTTGTTTAATCCATTACCTACCAGTGATCTCATGAGATCACTTAAAAATTACAAATTTCGTAATTATCTGTCAATATTTACACACATCTAACCTTTTTGCTTTTTATATCTGAATTATCAATATTGTTTGCTTTTCTTTCCTTGCTAGCATGTTTAAAGTTTCTTTGTTAACAGACCCATGAATGTCAAAAACAAAAAAAGGAAACAGGAATGGGACTGAGTCACAAATCAATACAAGCAAGAATTATGTGTAAATCCAGAAACTGATAGAGTAAATTAACTATTGAGGCTCGGTAGTCTTTAACATTGCTGATAATATAATCTTATCTACAAGGACAAACATATATGAGGTATGTTAGCCACCCAGACAATACTTACCTTGTTGGTTGGACTGGAGAAGGAATTGGATGAAGGTTGGAATTGTTCCTGGTATTTGGTTTGTCAGATAAAGATGATGAGACACTTTGACTCTGGTTTCTGAGTTTGCATTAAGGTAATAGTTTTAGAAGTGTAGAAATTCACAGATTTAAACTCGTAAAAGCACCGTTTGAGCACGATCGTTTCCAGCTTCGCCTTACTGGCATTTGTGCCGGTGGCATGTGAACAAAACATTGGACCGACTCCTGTGCAGGTGGCATGTAAAAAACACCATTTGAGTGTGGCTGTTGCAAGTACCACCGGACTTATTTCATAAGCGATGTTTTTTAGAAAATGGAAGGTCTATTTGGTTGAATTTTTAGATATAGCTCCATTGAACTACACAAATATTATAATTACATTAGAACACAGGATAACAATCAACAATGGCTTAATTCACTTAATTCTCAGTACCTGTAAATAGGTATCATGTGGAAGTGTAGCTTACTTAGATAGGCTGTAGAGGCACAGTATTACCAAGGAGCTATATTTTGGATGATTGCTTAAAATCTTAGTAATAGCAGCCAAATCTACTATCTTATAAAACTTGTTAGAAAAATGAAGCTATGTCTAAAGATAAAGTTAAAATGGTCACAGCTGGAATGCCTGTATTCTTCAGTCTGTGGGATTGAAGCTGACCTGGTGGAGTTTAAACAACAGCAGAATAAAAAAAGGATACATTTGGTTTTTCCGCATCAAATACTTTTGAGTTGCTGAAGATATTTGTTGTGGTCTGGCCTTTAAAATATGAAAAAAATATAAAGATTTAATTAGACAAGTGAATGTACAACAATCAAGTGATATTTCTTTTAGACTGTCATATTAGCTGATACCCTTATTTTCCATAGCTTTAATATAATTTCGTTATTAATTAGGACAATGAAATAACCTATGCACATCTTTTCTATCAATTCCAAGTTTTTTCACTCGTGACACCATTGATCTACTTGTCTCAGTCACATCAACATTATGGATTTTCTTTCTACCTGATACTGGTGTTTGCCTATCCATAACTGAACTATTACTAACTTTTCTCAAAGCAGACACTGGCTGATCTGCTATTTTTATATAGGTGTAGGTATGGCTGTATGATAAGAAACTTACTTCCCAACCATATGGTTCTAGGTTCAGTTCCACTGTGTGTCACCTTGGGCAAGTGTCTTCTACTATAGCCTCAGGCTAACCAAAGCCTTGTGAGTGTATTAGGTAGACAGAAACTGAAAGAAGCCCATGTGTGTGTGAGTGTGTGTATGTGTATATATATATATATATATACATATATATATATATATATATATATATCTATATCTGTGTGTGTGTGTGTGTGTGTGTGTACTCGTTCCCATATCACCATTTGACAACTGGTACTAGTGCGTTTATGTCCCCTAACTTACCAGTTAGGCAAAGGAGACTGATAGAATAAGTACTAGGCTTTAAAAAATAAGTCTGGAGGTCAATTTGAATAAAAGTGTGTATGTGTGTGTGTATGCATGTATTTCTCTTCAACAGGCTATATAAATATGTTACAATTGCAGCATAAATAAGAAAGGTCTCAATGAGAGATCACATGTATCAGTTGGGCAGGTCATGTGACATATGAACTGTGGGGTGAGGATGAGCAAAACCCCTTCCAGCAGATCAAACTAATGGGGAAAAAAAAATATTGTAGGACTGATATCAAAAAGAGTTTAACCTTTTAGCTTCAGATTACTGTCAAATGTGTGGAGGTGCAATGGCCCAGTGGTTAGGGCAGCAGACTCACGGTTTCGATTCCTAGACCGAGCGTTGTGAGTGTTTATTGAGCGAAAACACCTAAAGCTCCATGAGGCTCCGGCAGGGGATGGTGGCGAACCCTGCTGTACTCTTTCACCACAACTTTCTCTCACTCTTACTTCCTGTTTCTGTTGTGCCTGTAATTCAAAGGGTCAGCCTTGTCACACTGTGTCACGCTGAATATCTCCCGAGAACTACGTTAAGGGTACACGAGTCTATGGAGTGCTCAGCCACTTGCACGTTAATTTCACGAGCAGGCTGTTCTGTTGATCGGATCAACTGGAACCCTCGATGTCGTAAGCGACGGAGTGCCAACAACTGTCAATGTAATGCCTGGTTATACACATTGTTTAGAATTAATCATGCATCATTTTGTAGCTTTGAGATTTCAATGACACGAATGTTTATTTTTAGAATGACATTGTAGGGTAGGTGTAAGAGGCTGGATCTAGCCAGTTTGAACATAAAATAAGTAGAATATTTGTGCTGGATGTAACTGGTTTAAATGGTGAAGTGTTAAGTCAAGACACAAATAAATCTCGCTGACATTTGCCAAATCATTAAAATGCAAAACAATTGAATTAATTAAACCACTTTTGTGGTGATTACTTTTACCTGTAGTTTCCTCGCTGCAAGTATCCGAGATTGGTGAATGATGTTCATTCTCTCTTGAGTAGTCATCTCAAAGAAAATGTCATGTATATCTAGACGTGCAGCATCCAGCTAAGATAGAAAATAGATAAGACTTTGATATTTGAATTGAATGGAAAATAACAAAACACACACAACACCTATATAAAACCAGCTAGAATTCAAACTGCTACAAACATTACATCATCGTTTTAACGTCAACTTTTCCATGCTTGCATGGGTCAGACATAATCCACTGAAGCAGATTTTCTACTACTGGATGATGTTTATTTAAAGTGGTGCTGGCATGGGTTGGACGGTTTGATAGGAACTGACCAGCTGGAGCCTGGGCAGCTCTTCAGCTGGTCAGTTCCTGTCAAACCGTCAAACCCATGCCAGCATGGAAAATGGATGTTAAATGATGATGACTTTCTGCTTGAGATATGTTCCAAACTAAATGTCACAGTGAATGAAATATAACTATTTTATCCTATCTCTCATCCAGTTTTTAGTCTATATGGTACACAAGACATATTTCCTTGGTGTCTGTACACATTCCTAATCTTTTTGTCAACCACCAGAGTAACATGGCACTTATGAAAGAGTTAATTAAGTTTTTCATCATCTTTCTTTCACAATTTTACATAATTTCTAATCCACAATTCAACTCTTTTCCTTAATTCAGTTTTACCTTATTCTTAATCTTTTTATCTTTTTTTTATCTTTTACTTGTTTCAGTCATTTGACTGCGGCCATGCTGGAGTACCGCCTTTAGTTGAGCAAATCGACGCCAGGACTTATTCTTTGGAAGCCTTGTACTTATTCTATCGGTCTTTTTTGTTGAGCCGCTAAGTTACGGGGACATAAATACACCAGCATCGGTTGTCAAGTGATGTTGAGGGGACAAACAGACACACAAACATATACACACACACATACATATATACGATGGGCTTCTTTCAGTTTCTGTCTACCAAATCCACTCACAAGGCTTTGGTCGGCCCGAGGTTATAGTAGAAGACACTTGCCCAAGATGCCACGCAGTGGGACTGAACCCAGAACCATGTGGTTGGTAAGCAAGCTACTTACCACACAGCCACTCCTGTGCCTATCTACAATTTTACCTCATTCCCTATTTCCATCTAAGTAATATGACTGTTCTTGATGTTTAGTTGCAAGTCAGCTTGATCAAGCAGACCTATGACCAAAGCTTTATTAGCCATGACCATCCCATCTTTTCATGTGCCTTGGACAACATTGTCCAATATAGCTTCGATGGTGTGATTAGAGGGAGTTTCGACAGCCATTTCCAGCAGATTGAACAACCATATTGTACTGTCTCATTGCCTTGGAGTCATAGACAAGGACAAAAAAAGTAGTAGTTTTAGAAGAAGGAAGAGGACAGAGTCAAAGAAAACAAACAATGGCAGGAGGGGGGGAAAAAAAACTAGAAGTAGTAGTTGTGAAAAGGGGAGGGGAGGAGGAAGAAGAGGAGCAGAAAAAGCAACAATAGTAGTAAAAAGAGATGAGAAGAAAAAAAGAAAGAATGAACTTACTTGGTTATTTAATCTTGTTATCAAATCCAAATTGGAAGAGTCGTTGGTTTCACTGAGTAGCTTTAAACATTCCTAAACAAAGACAGAAAATCAATAATGATGCGACATCTGTTTGTGATAAAAACACTCAACACAACATGTGTGTGTGTGTGTGTGTGTGTGTATGTATATATATATATATATATATAGATATACACACACACACACACACATACATATACTACTGTACTGTTTATATGTCTGAGTGTTTATACAAGGATTGGTGGTGTTGCTAGTACTGGATAATTAGCCAAGTGGTGATCAGCATTACATTGTACCTGTAGCCAAAGCAACTAATTTTCAAATAGACCAATCCACCTTCACCACCACCACCACCACCATCTTGTAATATCTATATTCCATACTGACACAGGTTGGATGGTTTGACAGGATCTGGCAAGCTGCAAGGCTGTGTTGAGCTCCAGTGTCAGCTTTATTCATTGATGATCGGATACTGCTGATCCATCATTCATTGATGGATACCATTGATCACGAAATGTTCATCTCACAATGCAATGACTAACATCTCACACAAAGTAACATACTGTAGTTAGATGTAGGAAGGATACTTCAGTGAAGTAAGTCAGAAATTTCACTCACATATATAGTTTTTCTCAAAGCTTCCACTTTAGGACAGGACAAAAGTCTTCTTGTGAGAAAGCCCTTTATAGCAGCACCGATTACACTGGCAGGATCTTGGTCAGTCTACATAAAAAAATTATATTAATAGTAATTTCTTACATTGACACATGACTTATACTTATTTTATTGACCTCAGAGCGACAAAAATATACTTTACCAATGCATCATTCTTTTGATAATAATAATAATAATAATAATAATAATAATAATTTGGCACAAGGACAGCAAATTTTTAGGGGCAGAGAGTTAATTACATTGACCCCCAGACTCAAGTGGTACTTATTTTATTGACTCCAAAAGGATGAAAGGCAAAGTGAACCTTGGCAGAATTTGAATGAGTCAGAAGAAATGCTGCCAAGTATGTTTGTCCAATGTACTAATGATTCTGCTAGCTCACCACCACAATAATAATGATGATGATTTCTCATATTAGCACAAGGCCTGGAAGTCATAGGAAAAACGGTATACTCAGTCAGGGTGATTCCCAATACTCTACAGGTGCTTTATCAAACCTAGGAAGATGAAAGCTAAAGTTAACCCCTGCAGGATTTGAAACCAGAACAAAATTATGAGTTTATTTTATTAATTAGCTGGGGGAAGTGGGTCAGAACCCCTGGTGCCTGTAGGGTCTCATAAGATGATATAATTGATGTTCAGTTGGAACACCTGTTTGTCAGTGCCTGCAGAAAAATGTGAACTGGAGAGGAATCCCAAAAGGTTGCAGTTCTTAGGTGAAACAGTTGGGTAACGTGTTTGGTGAAGGGTCACAGGAAATGACAAATAGAGGAGTAGAAAAAGGGGCTTCATGTACGAGGTGAGATGTGACACATCTGTGATTGTAGTTTAATTGTGAGTAATTACCAATATGCTTGATGGTTTCCTTTTGGATATAGGCAAGAAGGTTTGGCGAAAGAGTCAACAAAAGTTTGCCATTATCTTCTGCTGGAGTTGCGTGAAGCTTAAGTGTTTCACTCATAAACACACACATCACCAGGACTGAGATTCGAACCTGTGATCCCTTGACCACGAGTCTGCTGCTCTAACCACTAGGCTATGTGCCTCCACACGTAAAATTATTGATTGATTAAAATTAAAGACATACCTTAATAAGTTTATATGATTTTCGTTGTGAAGTGGTAGATTCAGGAGTGTGTTGGTAATTCAACAATGCTTGCTCCTCAGTTGGATTGCCAGTCATGTCTGTTTTAGGAATGAAAATATTCATGTCAGGTGTGAATTCTTTTGGCCAACGTTGAGATTTCTTCATGCTGTCAAGAGTTCTCTGGTACTCCTCTTCAAATTGTTCTTCATATTCTCTAAATTGTTGCTGCATCTTCATAAATGATTGTCTTTTTTCACTGAAAAATGATCTCAACTCATCTTCAAACATGTCTTCCCAGTCAAACAGCTCATTGCTTGTAAGAACAGCAGACTGGCCTGGCGAGTTAGAAGCTGAAATGATACAAGTTTAATAATTTTTTTTTTTTTTGCTTGATATAACATTTCTCAAAACACATTTTATAGAGATTTAAAAAAAAACAAAATCTTTCTGAAATAATCCAGCATAACTTCACAAAAGAGAGAGGGAGTTATGCTGTTAGATTGTTTACTGTGTCTCCCCACAGAAATAATATTTGAAACTCAACGCAACAATAGAGCCTATATGCAGTTGATTGAACTGCTAGCAATAGCAGCTAAATCTATCTGGCGCAAAATAGAACAAGAGACAAAAATGCACCAATACCAACCAATCAGAGTGGTGGACACAACAGGGACCAAAGATGCAGCCGAAGGCTAGCTGTTATCTGCTACGTCCGAGAGAGAAGTACGCTACAAGCTTGTTTCCCAGCCACATGGTTGTGGTTTCAGTCCTACTGCATGACACCTTCTACTATATACTTGAGCTAACCAAAGCGTTGCAAGTGGATTTGGCAGATGGAAACTGAAAGAAGCCTGTTGTGTGTGTGTGTATGTGTATATAGATCATCATCATCGTTGTTTAACGTCCGCTTTCCATGCTAGCATGGGTTGGACGATTTGACTGAGGACTGGTGAAACCAGTTGGCTACACCAGGCTCCAATCTGAT
>NC_068984.1:132637192-132637459 GCF_001194135.2 Octopus bimaculoides | reverse complement strand
GTGAAACCAGTTGGCTACACCAGGCTCCAATCTGATTTAGCAGAGTTTCTACAGCTGGATGCCCTTCCTAATGCCAACCACTCTGAGAGTGTAGTGAGTGCTTTTACCGACGAAGGCCAGTCAGGCGGTACTGGCAACAACCATGCTCAAAATGGTGTATTTTACGTGCCACCTGCACAGGAGCCAGTTCGGTGGCACTGATACATATATATAGATACATATATATATATATAGATACATATATATATATATATATATATATATATA
>NC_068984.1:132635980-132636755 GCF_001194135.2 Octopus bimaculoides | reverse complement strand
TATATATATATATATATATATATATATATATGTGGTGTGTTTGTTTCTTAGTGCCTTTGTTCATCCCTTACCTCCATTTGACAACTGGTGTTGGTATGTTTAGATCCCTGTAACTTTAGCGGTTCGGCATAAAGAGACTAACAGAATAAGTACCAGGCTAAAATTCTTCAAGGCAGTGCCCGAGCATGGCCACAGTCTAAGACTGAAACCAGTAAAAGATAGAAGATAAAGATGTAACTGCCTGGTTTTTAACACTCTGCCTGTCCTGTGTATCACGTGATGTGCAGGATGTATTTGCCTGATGTCCATGCACCATATATGATATACACTTCCAATTTTTTTTAACCACCAGAGTAACTTGAGGCTTATGAAAGGAAAGCTTTATATTACTTAGGATCTATAAAACAAGGGCTAACTAAAAAGTCTGAAAGCAAGCATTGAATGATTAGGACAAACTTATGAAAATGCTTTGCACAGGAAAAGGCTTAACTTAGAAGCAAAACATTGAAATTAAGGAGGTTTGCAATTACTCTTTTACTCTTTTGCTTGTTTCAGTTATTTGACTGCGGCCATGCTGGAGCACCGCCTTTTAGTCAAGAAAATCGACCCCAGGACTTACTCTTTGTAAGCCTGGTACTTATTCTATCGGTCTCTTTTTTGCCAAACCACTAAGTTACGGGGACGTAAACACACCAGCATCGGTTGACAAACACAGACACACACACATATATATATATATATATATATATACATACACACATACATATATATGACG
>NC_068984.1:132620845-132635883 GCF_001194135.2 Octopus bimaculoides | reverse complement strand
TTGGTCGGCCTGAGGCTATAGTAGAAGACACTTGCCCAAGGTGCCACGCAGTGGGACTGAACCCAGAACCATGTGGTTGGTAAGCAAGCTACTTACCACACAGCCACTCCTGTGCCTATGTAAACAAATTGTAAACAAAAACAAACAAAAAATCTTTAAAAACTTAAAGTGAATGTTACCTTTGAAAGCTGAAGTTTCCAAACCATTTTGTGTATGATTTAATGCAGAAGTATTCATGTTGCATTTGTCTTCTTTTTTCTTGATTGGAGATTTTTTTCTTGAAGTATTTAATGGGCTGTATTCACTTTGGCATGAAGCTGCTGATAATGGAATATTTTCCAAAATTGAGTTTCTGGGAATTTTCTCTTTTGTAACAGGGGAAGAATGTTGGATAGAATTACTACTTGTGTTTTTAACCTCGTTTTGTCTTGTAGATTGCTGTTCTGATTTAAAGCTGTCTATTTCAACTCTGATAGGTAATGGGCTGACATTTTCAGAATTTTTCTTCAGAAGTTGAGTTTCAAAATCTTCATAAGTAGGGATTTTGTCAGAATCTGAACAACTGCTGTTATTGTCAGCATCTTTATCTTCATGGGAATTGTGGATTGAATTGTTTAAGTATTTTCTTAAATCAACTGATGGCTCTCCAAGGGTATACGAGCCCCGGCGAATTAACGAATCACTACAATACTTTGGAATTAGGCTTGGACTAGTTATGGCTATTTTCTTTTCTGCTGGATTTAAATGATTGGCTGTGGAATC
Organism: Octopus bimaculoides; assembly: GCF_001194135.2. NCBI lineage: Eukaryota > Metazoa > Mollusca > Cephalopoda > Octopoda > Octopodidae > Octopus > Octopus bimaculoides. The sequence goes on along the minus strand of NC_068984.1, from coordinate 132,635,121 downwards.
TGAAGCAGAGATCTCTGCAAGACTGCATACCTCTGATGGATTAGGGATATCAGCCATGGTAACAGTAGCAGTGGAAACTGGCAAGTTGTGAGAAGAATGAGTTGTTACCGTAGTGAAGTTAGTTTGAATTGATTTGGTAGGGAGACTGGTCTGGAAAGGAATAATTCAGAGATGAACGTATGAATGTTATTACACCTTAGCATAACAGAACTCTTACTAGAAAGTGATTAAAATAAAAATATACAATAGATTTTTCACATGAATATTGTGATATTAATATAATGAATGCTGATTGGCCTTTGTAGGGTTTTCGAGCGAGATCGTTGCCAGTGCCCCTGGACTGGCTCTTGTGCGGGTGGCACATAAAAGACACCATTTCGAGCGTGGCCATTTTCGTGCGGGTGACACGTAAAAGCACCCACTACACTCTCTGAGTGGTTGGCGTTAGGAAGGGCATCCAGCTGTAGAAACTCTGCCAAATTAGATTGGAGCCTGGTGTTGCCATCCGGTTTCACCAGTCCTCAGTCAAATCGTCCAACCCATGCTAGCATGGAAAGCGGACGTTAAACGATGATGATGATGATGATGATATATTAATATCCTTTCTACTACAGGCACAAGGACTGAAATTTGAGGAGAGAGGATTAGTCGATTACATTGACCCAGTACGTAACTGGTACTTATTTCATCAACCCTGAAAGGATGAAAGGCAAAGTCGACCTTAGCGGAATTTGAACCCAGAACGTAGTGGCAGACAAAATACTGCTAAGCATTTCGCCCAGCGTGCTAACGATACTGCCAGCTTGCTACCTTAACTGATATATTAATATAATAATCCTTTCCACTATAGGCACAAGGCCTGAAATTTTGTTGGGGGCGGGTGGCTAATTGATTTTATCAATCCCAATATAAGACCAGTACTTATTTTAATGACTCTGAAAGGAGGAAAAGAAAAGTTGACCTCGGTGGAATTTGAACTCGGAACATGAAGACAGATGAAATGTTCCTAAGTATTTTGTCCAGCTTGCTGCCTTATATATTAATATTATATCAGATGGTAAGCTGGCAGAATCATTCATACACCAGACAAAATGCTTAGTAGCATTTCTTCCAGCCCTCTATGTTCTGAGTCGAAATGCCTCCAAGATCAACTTTGCTTTTCACTCTTTCTGGGTAATGAAATAAGTATCAGTTGAGTAAAGGGGTTGAAGAAATGAACTGACCACTCTCTTCAAAATCACAGGTCTTGAGCCAAAATTGTATCAATATAATAATACTACCAAATCATCCCCCTAATCATTATTTCTGTGACTGTCTGCCAGTGTGAGTCAGAATTTATATGGAGTTACTGCCTTCCTAGACAAATCACATGTCTCAAGTTTTGGCATGGTTTCTTCAGCTGGATGCCATTTCTAACACCAACCACTTTCCTGGGTGTATTTTTTTGTAGAACCAAAAGTAAAAGAGTAAATAAATAATATAAAAACTTACTTGTGTCTTAGTTGGCTGCTTAGAATTACATTTCTTATTGATAGCACCTGTTTTGACTGGATTGCTTAAATCCTTCAAGTCGCTGCCATCACCATCCTTCCGTGGAACGAATCCAATTTTGTCAATCCCAAATAAAAGTTCGTCTAAAGAATCATCACTGAAATGGTCTTTTAGAGATAAATTATGTGGTGAAGACAAAAATGGCAACAGCATTTTGCGTTCATCATCCTCTAACTTTGGTTCATTTAAACTGGCATCGATGAAAGACTTGTCTCTTTTACTTGAATTACATGTGGTGTTCAAATTTGCTGGCAAAACAGCAGGATTTGTATTCTGATGATTTGTAATGATTTGCTCTTGATTTGAAGAATGAACTTGGACAGAATTGTTGTTGTTATTATTATTAATATTATTGTTATTATTACAGGACTGGTTTAGTTTAGCTTTAGGAGAAATGGAGTTATTACTATAGTCTGCTTGACAAACATTAGCGCCCCAAGAATCTTGATTGCTAGATATTACAGGCCGAACAAGGTGACTTTCTTCTCCATCGTCTTTGCGGTCAATTGTAAAGGTGGCGTTACCTGCCTGTTGGATTTTAATGGGCTTTTGAGATGAATTGGAAGACATGCCTACTGTTTCAGGTCGTTTCTTGGTGACATAAGCAATCAAAGGAGAGGTCATGATCCATCCTTGCCCCTCATTAACACTAATTTGCATCGAACTTTGGCTTTCAGCTGGCAATGCGTGCAATTCCAAACCATTTTCATCCGTGAGAAATATAGGAGCCCTCAGAACATTTTGGGATGTATCATTTGGTAAATGGAGAGGGGAATCACTTGTGTTTGGTTTCATATTGGAAAGAAAGGAACAGATTACTGGTTCATCTGAAGCTGATTTAGTGACAGGAGGAATTTCCTTATCAAGCTCAGGAGACTCACAGATTAAATCGAAGTTGGAAGCAGAAACGAAATCACTAAAGTCAGAATTGTCAGAACTACAGTTGTCAGGTAAATGTTTGATAAGAGTTGAAAGATCTTTAGTAATTTGTTGCTCACATCGGGAAGTTAGGGGCATACCATTCATTTCGGTGGGTAATGAACCTTCTTCTAAGGAGCCCAAGTCAGAAAGAGAGCTGGTAATCAGTAAATTGTCACAATATTTTAATCTGAGTGAAGGTGAGCTTAAATTTGTCTCTTCTCTGTTCTCTGTAGGTGAATTTAGATTTGTCTGTCCTCTATTGTCCTGAAAAGAGATTTCATCTTTTGGAGGGATTAGTTCATGTGAAAGTTGGGGAACAAGTTCTTCTTCTGGGGATGAAGACTGTGGAAGATTGTCTGAAGATTTGTCTTCTTCAGGTATACACCCAGGTATTGTTATATTGTCATGAAATGGTGCAGTTCTGTCTTGTTCCAGAAGAGGATTTGAAATGTTCTCAGCAACAGTAGAAGAGTTAATCTGAAATGTGATGATTTTGCTTATGAATTCATAAATTACAATAAGAAATAATGCAGAGTTATAATAGATTATACAACAAAATAAAAGAAATTTGGAGTGCTGGCTGGATAAGATGGTGATAATCTAAAAATATATTGTTAATCCATGATTAGCATCTTAAATCATATCACATACATTTATTTGCTTCAATTGATAAAATAGCTGAAAATATGGATGGCAACTAAAAGGGTCAAGACCCCCTTTGGACATGAATGACCATGGGATTGCACCTAGAAAGTTCCCCTCTGAGGCACAAGTCTGGGCAAGGTTGTTTATGGAAGACCAGCAGTTGCCCGTGCATACCAACCTCCTCTCTTCACACCACCGATGCTATCCAAGGGAAAGGCAAATGCTGATACAGCTTGGCACCAGCGACATTACAACTCATTTCTACAGCTGAGTGAATTAGAGCAACATGAAATAAAGTGTCTTGCTCAAGAACACAACACACAGCTTGGTCTGAGAATTGATCTCATTACCTCATGATTGTGAGCCCAATGCTCTAACCACTGAGCCATGTGCCTTCATTGGATAACAAATTACAGAAGATAATTTGAGGTAACAGTTATTTAGCTGCTCCAGCCATATGCATAAATCTACCAGGCTATTTTCCTTTAGTAAGTTAATTAAAAGAAAGGCAGTGTGCACAACTTTTTTGGACTCTCATAGACTGGTGAGAACAATGTCCAGCCCAAACACTTACAATATAGAGATTCATGCAATATGTTAGGCTTTATCCATCCCAACAAAGAATTAAAAATTTGAATACAAGGAAAATTCTGTTATAAATACTAAAAATAATTTACTTACAGAAGCAGAAGTATCTGTCAATGTCCGTTTTCTTTGGTTACGTTGTTGCATCCGTCTGACAGCTTCATCTCTGTATTGTCTCATTTCTTCTCTTTCAGCATCATCAAGCTTTGGAAGACAAATCATGTAATTAGAAGTCTAATACCTTTACAGTCAAGTCCAACTCCACTTTGCTATTCTAGTAGTTATGACCTTAAATACTTGTACTCTCAATTTGAAAACAAGATGTATAGATACAAAAGCATACATATACAAGTATACTTAAAGCACCCAGTACTTACTGTAAAGTGGCTGGCATTGGGGAGGGCATCCAGCTGTAGAAAACATGCCAAAGCTGACATTTGAGCTTGATGCAGCCCCGCAGCTCACTAGATCCCGTTAAACCATCCAACCCATGCCAGCATGGAAAACATGTTAAATGATGATGATATGGCTCAATGATGAAATATTAGTTCTAGTGGAAGAGGCGAAACATGGAATATATAAAATGTGAATATATGAAAACGATTTTCATTTGTATAGGTCAGGCTGCTACTTTTGTTGATCTTGTGTCACTTCATCCATCAAGTGAATGTGTGTGTGTCTGTGTGTGCAATGGAAATAGGATGGTTGAACATTCAATGCTGAAAAAAAAAATCAAATAGCATTTCAACTATGTGTGAGTATATGTACGTGTGTGCATATACAAGGGAGGTATGTGAATGTATGTGAACACTGACAAGTGTATTAATTTGATTTACCATCCATATCTTCTACTATAATAATAACTTTTGTGTATTTCTCCGTCACAATATATGAATGGGAAACGAAGGGGGTATAGATGAATAAAGAAGGGAGGGGTGATAGCAAACTTGGTAGTGGGTTGATGGAAGTTCAATGGTAAAAAAAAAAAAATCAAACAGCATTTCAACTCTGCATGAGTATATATGTGTGTATATAAAAGGGAGTCATGTGAATGTGTGTGCATGTGTGCAATGGAAGTGGGATGGTGAACTTTCAATGCTGAAAAGAAAAATCAAACAGTGTTTCAACTCTGTGAGTATATGTGTGTGTGCATGTACAAGGGAAGTGTGTGAATGTTTGTATCTGTGATTATGTACCTTATTTATATATAAAATACTACAATTAGCTGTCATTTTTGACAGCACAGGGCCAGCTAGTATATAAATATAATTTCAAGTTTCTTGTACTTACAATTGGAGGCAAGATTGGTACACCATTAATCTTTATACAGGAAACATAAGGCTTAGAATTGGATGGATTAGAGCTGTAACTAACACTTTCACTTGGATCGGTGGGAGAAAGAACATGCTCTTCAATTTGGGTCAGTAGCTGGGGTATTTGAGAGAGTAAATCAAAATATTTGTTTTGGCTGAAATATAAGAGTACAAGAGAATTGAGATTAACAAAAGAGAAGGAAACAAAATGTCACATGCTATTAAGTTAGAACAGTAGATAAAATAGACTTCAATTTATATTGAAATTGTAGTTGTGACTGATACCAGTGCTGGTGGCACGCAATAAGCACCATTTATGCGTGGGTCGTGCCGGTGGCATGTAAAAAGCACCCACTACAGAGTGGCTGGCTTTAGGAAGGGCATCCAGCTGTAGAAACATTGACAGTCCTTCAGTCAAACTGTCTAACCCATGCCAGCAGGGAAAACGGACGTTAAACGATGATGATGATGATGATTGTATCCCCATCACCATTGTCAATGTCGCTATCTTAGTCATTTGTCCCATACTGATTTGGATTAGTTAAGCCAATGGTTTTCAACCATATGGCCCTTGAGGGTCTATAAAAGATTTTGTTAAAATTTGTGTGTAATAAATTTGTTATACTTCTACAATTCACAATATATTTTAACAATTTAAAAAAATACAATTCCTAATAATCATCATCGTTTAACGTCTGCTTTCCATGCTGGCATAGGTTTGACTGAGGTTTGGAAAGCCAGGAGGCTGCACCAGGCTCCAATCTGATCAGGCAAAGTTTCTACAGCTGGATGCCCTTCTTAATGTCAATCACTCTGAGAGTGTAGAGAGTGCTTTTTATGTGCCACCAGCACGAGGGCCAGTCAGGTGGTACTGGCATCGACCACACTTGAATGGCGCTTTTTAAGTGCCACCGGCACAGGAGCCAGTCAGGTAGCACTGGCAACGACAACGCTAGAATGGTACTTTTTATGTGCCACTGGCACAGGACCAGTCAGCCAGTACTGGCAATAATATTTAATCATAGAAATATAATAGGATTTTTTAAACATAAAATGGCTAAGAGGGTCCATTTAAGTAAAATAGGAATCAAAGGGGTCCACAGTGAAAAAAAATGGTTGAGAAACATTACGTTAAGCCTTCAATACAACATATGTATTTCAAATACTATCTCAATTGGATCTTTCTGATTTGGTGGACACCATTTTTTATTTAGCATGAAATAACTTTAAAAATGTAAAGTTTTCTCAACAACACTAAGAGTAAAAAGATGTTTTATATGACACATTCTACCAGTGTCCCAAGTTTGAAAGTGTTTCGTTAGAAAACAAATGGTGTCCACCAATTCAGAAAGATCCTCTCAATTCTGTGAGGCTTGAAGATTTCAGACTTAAGCTGGCTGCTAACTACACCCAGAGAGGTCTCCCACTGTCGTCTCAATATGCTTTCATCTAAGCAAGTCATTCTGCAATAACAGCTGTGCAATTACACCTCAGTCTACTTTGGCACTGCTATTAGCACATTCTAAATTAGGCAGTTGCATACTCTCTTTACTTGAACTCCACTATCTCTCCTCCTCCCAAACTTCACATAAAACACTACACCTGGTAGTATTCAGAAGGAAAAATTGGTAGAAATTTACAAAACGAGTTCTATTAAAGTTAATTCGATTGACTACACCACTTCTATAACAATTTCAGTGTATCCTCCTCAAATTTGTGGCCTTATACCTATGTTTAAAATCATTATTTTAGCAACAAAGTGAAGGAGTTATTCATAGGTGAATTTTGCTAAAAAATACCATAAAACACGAAAAGTCTAACATTCGTCTTATATAATGTATCTTTGTCCTTCTGAAACCCTTTTTTTGTTTTGCTTTTTTCTCAGACATTGACCGGGACTAATTCAGTTACGATTTGCTTTTGTTTAAATGAACGTAATTTCTTCTTCACAACATTTCAAAACTGAATTTTATTTTGTTTTAATGATACTAAATTTTGCAGGTTTATTTATTACAGATTCGCCATTTCACTTAGGTAGTTTTTGTCTTGTGTGTTTTCGTAATGTATATTTCTTTTTCATGGTTTGGAAAAAAACTACGGCATACATGCAACACATCAAAATATTGGGTTATCTTCAATCTGGAAACCAGTTCCAAATACTTGTATTAAAGTAGACTGTACTAAAGACATCTAAGTGCCAGGTTGAAATGTTAAACTGATGCAACTGCTTTCCGATAGTTACCCATGTAGAGCTGTCGGTCTTCTACAATTTTGGATTTCGGAAACTTGTCCTATCTCATAAAAAATTTGGCCAACAGTATGTCGTAAATAAACTCTGAATTAAAAGATATATCTCGATATTTCTAAACACCTTTAACAATACTACCGTATGTTATTAGAAATTTATGGCAGACAGAACACTATAAATTTTAATGAAATTCATTTGTTGATTTCTTTTTATTTTGTACTAATTTTACGATTTGTATTCAGAACATTTTGTCGACTCAGCAACTGTTAGTGTAGAGTTTCGAGTCATCCTGGGAATTTGCGATTTAAAAACTGCTAAGCCTGAATGGTTAAAAACTACCACTCACATACTAAGAGGCTGTTGGGTCCTTCCTTCGTACACACGCGAGAAGGGAAGTGTCCTAAATTTTAACTTTTTAGCAAAAGAAAAGTTTCTACAGACTAACCACGGAATAGATATAGTGCAAATATTTATAGAATTTCTCTCTTTAGCAAAAACTACAACAAAGAAAAACAAAACATATAAATGAAAGAATAAATTACTTAAAAAAGAAACACAAAAACATGTTTGGATATGATTAAACGAACGAAAACAACTTAGTTACATGAGGATTAGTAAGCGTTAACACAAAAATCACTATACTAAGACGAGTATTATTCGTGTGTTAGTTATCCCATGAAGTTTAAAGGGAAACAAGATAATTAAACAAAGATTCAACGTACTTTTCTTCTTCATCAGACAAGTTATGTTGCCCAGCAAGCGCCATTTTGAAACATTCCGAAGATACGCCGTATTTCTGCTGAAATACCTTCTATAATTGGTCATCACTATGCTAATGTTTACAGTGTTATCCAATGAAAACATGCGTTATAAAATATAAAAAACTTGTCTGCTTCGATAACAACAGGCAGACGATAAGTTGCGCCATAGAGATAATACAAATGATTCATCGGCTGAAAAGCAGTTAATTAAACTACCTTAACTTTTCTCAAGCGTAGTGTTCTTTTTGTAAACTCAAAACGTGTTTCTTTTATAGTTTCGTATTTTTTTTCTTTTCTAAACTTGTGTAATACCAAAATCAATCTTTTAACGTTTCATAACAACTTTAATAAGCCTGACTCGAGTAGAATAAGCATAAATAAATAAATAAATAGTATTTATTATTTGGTGGTTAAGGCGGCGAATAGGTATAACTATTAACACGTCGGACAAAATGCTTTTTTTTTTCGGGTTGTTTATATTCTGACTTCAAATACTGCCGAGGTCAACTTTGCCTTTCGCCCTTTTGGGGTCACTAAATAAATTGCCAGTCAAGTACTGGGACCAATACAATCAACTTGCCCCTTCCCTAAAATTACTGGCTTTGTACCAAAATTTTAAAGAATTATTTTTGGCTGGTGGTGGTGGGGGGAGCTGGAGGAATCACTCTCACAAACGTGAACTTTCTTACAAAAGAAAAAAAAAAATCATGCCATCTTGTTGACAGAATGCAATAGCTGTAGATTGGTAAGATGCTCTTACCATTTTGTATTATTTTACAAAATTCACTTTCTTACAAGCATACAGACATTTTGTTCCACGAAAATCTCAGATATCAATAATGATGATGACTTTGAAGCCTCTCAATTCTAGACTTTGTCTTCTTGCTTAGAATTTCTTTTCAAAATCTTCAACAGATTCAGTTAAGAGAATAGGAGCATTGGCATACAAGAGTTCCCATGGTCATTAAAGGGTTTTAAACACCCATAATATGACCTAGAAATCTATAATAAATTGGAGGGACTGAGACCCGGATCTTGATGCATGCCTACCTGTAAGCACATTGTACCAGAATGACATCTTGATTTACATTGTTTTGTAATCTAGAACAACTCATGCTTTTGATCCTCTTGTAACAGAATGTTGGCGAGCCTCTCACTTTCAGCCTCTCTCTATCTTACAATGTACAATTTGTAGTTCACTTCTTGCTACTTAATATTGTTTCCTATTTCCCACTTTCTTCCAATCATTCTAAGCCTTTTAGCTTTTAATAGCTCTATTTTCTCTACCATTCCACCACCATATCTCTTTTTATTTGGTTGGAACCTTGCTTCAACCATAAATCTGGTTTACAGCTCACAGCAAGCGGTCTCTCATAAATTTTTAGTTGTCCTCCATGTTATAAATTTGTGTCTTTTCTCACTCTTGACATGTTTTATCACTTGAAAGGGATCTTTTAACTTTCACATTTTCTTTCTCTGAATTGTCTTGTGTCTCTGGGTTCAGCAGTTTGTTTTATTCAATAGTCTAAATTGAGTGGTACATTCTTCACCAGTAAAAAACTTAATTCACAATCATCTGTTTATCCTGTATCCTGGTAAGTCAATTTGGCTTGCATGTTTGCCTGGTCAGATCACTAGTTGCTTTCCTGAAGTTAGTGTTGCAAATGTTTGGGTCATTTACATTACAAAATTCAAAGAACCTTTATCCTCTTTTCATTCCTTGCACCATATCCATAACCTCCATGTTTGCTGGAGAAACCATGATGGTGTTACCTAACATGTCATTAAAAAAACTAGCTCTGATAACGAGGTCACTATCATTCATTGTTGAGAAGGTCTAACTTCATATATCAGCATTGGTAGCTCGTAGATAAAATTAGTGGGGGCACTGCTTCAGAAAATTCTTAGCCGTTGTTTTAATATTGTGTAAAAGGAAACAAACATATAAAAAGAAAATTTATGCATAAACTTGATTGGTTCGCATTTTAACCACTGCTTGGTAGTGTGCTTAATTTGTTCACTGAACAGCGCTGCAAATTCCCCCTTGTTTTTCAAAAATCCCCCCTAAATCACAAAATAAGTGGGGGAAATGTGCCCTATTTTTCAAATCTTGGCAGCAACACTGAAGCTGGAAGCAGGATAATAATCTAATTCTACACTTTATCACATTCAAGAATATAAACATGTTCTTAAGCACAACACACACGGAGTCAAAAAGAAACATTACCTTTCAGCCAGCACTGTCATTTACGCAGTACTCTCTCTCTTCACCTGATTACTCCATCAGCATTAATATGATATGAAAGCTCTCTATATACACAATTAGGGTTAATATCAATGTTTTGTTATTCTGTAAAATTTCAGTTTGTGCACAAGTACCAGTAAGCTAGTTCATTAGATATGATGTCACTCAGCAGCTAAACGCCAGTCAATTAGTCAGTATCTCAACTTCAATACCTACCATTCATCTGTAGTTATTGTGCATCAGTCACACTCCATACTTTGATCAGAAAAATTGACACAAAGCTTTTATAAATCCACATGATGTACTGATGTAATTTCTTGCATCCCTCAATTTTTTCATATTTTTTTTCATTGAAGTTGTCAGCAAAAAAAATCACAACTTATACATAAGTGAATATGTCACATTAACATTACAACATCCTTTAATTTTCATAACTTTACTAAGTAATTCTATTCCTCAGACGAACTTATTTTGTGTTTTCCTGTAGTTTTAGTTTTAACATACCAAATATCTTATAGCAAAATACTTCAAGTGTGGGTTGGCTATTGTCAGAAGGTAAAGTTGACTTATTTAAATATATCACTGTGTTCTAGCTAAAATATGGTGTGTTGTGGATAGCTCAATAAAGAAGTGCTGATTTCTCAAAGTGGATGGAACACGTAGAAGTGGGAGACCCAGGAAGACATGGGATGAAGTACTGAAGAACGATCTCAGGATGCTGAACCTTTCAAACAAGATGACAAAGGACCGAGATACCTGGCACCTGGCCATACTCAAGAAGACCCATACCCCTACAGCAGAAGTAGGTGTAAAGCACTTGTGGCAGAGCCATGTAAAAGCACCCAGTACACTCCGTAAAGTGGTTGGCATTAGGAAGGGCATCCAGCTGTAGAAACCATGCCAAATCAGACTGGAGTCTAGTGCAGCTCTCCAGCTTTGGTCACACTGTCCAACCCATGCCAGCATGGACAACAGACGTTAAATGATGATGATATGCATTTATATGAAACTAATGTTAGATGTATAGAGCCACAGCCTCAGAGTCAATATTGTTTTGTTGAACCAGCTGATGATCTATATCTCGTGTCCAAAACACTTAACTAAGTGACTCAGTTCACACAAGTATCATGAGTAAACACAACATCATTATAACTGTTAAAGGAATGTAAGGTTGAAACGGTATCTAGATACTGGTAAATATACATTGTTCTCCTTGAATCACACAAACTTGATGACATGCATTTAAAAATATACAGACATAAATTTTCAGTGTAACACCAAATAAATATAAAACTCTGGAGAAATTTATTTGCTTTATTTCGATAAAGTAATTTAGTTTACAAAAGTCAGATTTTTAAAAGATAATGAAAAATTCAAACCAATATTATCTTATAAAAATGTTAACATGGTTTTCAGGTTTTTGCTTTTAGGCAAATACTGAATAACAATATAAAATAATCCTCAGTCACAATAATATGGATGAAAATACACTTTAGGTGAGATATCTATCCAAATCAATGTTTGACATAGTTTCCAAAGAAGAAGCATCGTTAATTTCAATATTGTTATTTTCCAACTCTGAGCTGTAATTTACCAATATTCTACAAAGAAAGAACGCTTTTATGAATTATTTATTATTACTTCATGGAAAACCTGAAAAATCAAGATACTAGTAAATATACACAACATATACTCATTCTCTCCTCTAACTGTGAGCAGCCATGTAAATCCTCTACAAGATTTGGAAGCTGCATGCTGACTTTACTAGTGGTAGTGGCACATGAAACGCACCCAGTACACATGGTGAAATGGTTGGTATTAGGAGGGCATCTGGCTGAAGAAACCATGCCAAAGCAGACAGTGGAGCACGAAGCATCCCTTCAACTTATCAGATCCTTGTCAAACTGTCTAACCCATGCCAGTGTGAAATGGATGATAATGAGGATATACCGGCTAGAACAGTATTGAGATAGAAATAGTGCTCCAGAAGAAATGAGCTCTGGAAATAAGGGATAGGGCAAATTGTTTAACACACAAATGAAAGGCTGCTGGATGATCATACAGCTGAAGTGATGAGGAGGTGGGGAGTAAATGTGGTGGAGTAGCATTGGTCTGGTAATTTTAGGAACTGAGACCATTCTAAGAGAGATTAGTAAGGGTTTACTTTTCTGGAAGGCAGTCTTTCCTTGGAAGTACTTTAGTGCAGTGCCTCTCATAGTGGGAGGTCTGTAAGGATTGGAAAAGATGGTTTACATTTTTGTAGTGTTAGATTTGATCCTGTGTTTTGCCACATACGAATTTCAAGCCACAGTTCAGTTATAGTTTCAGCATGTGTGCAATTGAGATAATATTCAATGAACAGCCATTGTTCACATGATAGTTCAGTGGCCTACCAAGAACTTTCTGTGAACACAACCTCTAAATACAGTCAAATTAGCTGCCAATTTTGCAGAGCATTGAGATGTCCAAGCCACCAGGTTCTCCACTCTTGCCAATTCAGAATGTTTAGAGTTCAGTTGTGTTACGGCATCCTAATAGCTATTTTCACAGCTGCGTATTCAGTCTAGGATAATTGAAGAAGACATGTCATGGCACTTGAATATTTAGTTGATATACTTGCCTTTGTATTGAGTTGCTTGCAGAGACATTCCCTACGTGTCATATTATAATAATGAAATTATTGTATACAGTGCTCAGGTGCACTACAACTTGTCAAAAGTGTGTATAAAGCATATGCAGTATTGTACAAATGTCTGGAAAGTGAACTGTGTATGAGTCAGATACATGCTTGCGTGTGTATGGAGGGGAGAACATCAGGTGTAGTGTCAGCGAATCTCAGGAAGCATGGAAGTTTTGAAGGATGCAGTGCTCCGATAACTAACAACTGATGCCGGCAGTTTGTTCCATACTTCAGCAACTCTTAGCATGAAAAAGTGTTTCCGAAAGTCATGGGAGCTGTGCTGTTTTCTGACTTTGTAAACATGTCCACGGGTGTTAGACAGGTGGAGTTGGAAAAGGTGCTCAGAGTTATTGTTAGTAAGATGGTTAATAATATCACGGGCAGACGCCCATGAAATTATTTACCATCTTATGTTGTTTCATTTTATTGTTTCCATTAATTGTATTGCATGAACACCTTTCCTATTTATGTAACAAATAAATTATATTCCAACAGACATAAAAAGACTGCCTGTTACACTTTTAAACTTGTACAACATGAAAAAGAAAGAATAATAAGGATTCAAATTGTATTTTCATTTCTTACTAATAGTTGGTGGTGGTGAGGCTGATAGTTGTTGTTATGAGAACGACTTATTTAGTGAATCATTTATTTTAACTTTGTAAAGTGTTGCTAAAAACATTCACAAGAAAGAGGTAAAGAATGAAAGTCATAATTTACTTAGTCAAAAAGTTTGTTAGCAAAACATAAAGTTAAGCATCTCAAACACTTTTCTCTATCCTAAATAAGAACGAAAAATATCTTGTTCCATCAAGAAAGAAAAGTTTATAATGAAAGAGAAAAAAGAGGAAATCAAGTACTTTCAAAACCCTAAGAGAGTTTTAAAACCAGTACAAAGTCCTAATTTCATGGTTAAGTAGCTGAGATGGATGTTCTCCTGGATAGAGTACTGGTCTATTATGGTGAAATATACTAAATGATTTGATACCTGTTAATGATAGTTTGTTGAACTGAGGTAATGTGGATTAAGGGGTTTTATCCAGAAACAAGCAACTCCAGCAGATTTTGGCTTACAATCGGGTAGAAGGATACAGAAGAAGGGAGCAAAATGTAAAGGAATGAAGTTTTTTTGAAAAATTTTTTTTTCTCAGAATAATTTCTGCTGTATGAAAAAACAAGAAAAAAAAATCGGTAATTTTTCATATTAACACCCGCACGATCTTCACCAGGGTGTTAGGGTTAGGGTTTTAGGGTCAGGGTTAGGGTTTTAGGGTTAGTGTTAGGGTTTAGGGTTACGGTTACAGTTACGGTTAGGGGGTTAAGGTTA
>NC_068984.1:132591578-132620835 GCF_001194135.2 Octopus bimaculoides | reverse complement strand
TTGTTAAATGGAAACTATGCAGAAACCTATCGGATGGAGAGGGAACACAAGTAGCTCATCAGACATCCAGTCGAGAGGTCGGCGATTAATGTCTTGTTATTTGTGGTGTCAGTGACTTTTTTCACAACTTTCAAATCAGCCGAGTCTATCTAGCTTAAATAGGTAACAAGTTCAATGATTTATGACGGGGAAAAAGTGAATCTCAGAGGATGACAATAAATAGACTGCTCTTTATTAAAGACTAGGAAAACTTTGTGTACGCAGGCAGATGTTTGACGGAGGCCACAGGTTGTCCGATTTGACTTCACGGTTCAGTCCATAGCACATACTAATAAAGTGGCAGAAATGAAGTAGGAAAATAATGTAAAAGAAAGTGAAAATATTATAGGATACCGCAATTAAGTCATTAATAAGAAAGTAAATGGTTTTCCAAAGAAACTAGGATAAAGAATGTTCGAAGAAAAGTGAATAAATAACACAGACCGAAGATAATTCCTTAACTTTCTACGAAATACATTTGTAATACAGATAAGAAAATTACTTTCATTCAGTTTAGAGAGAGGTTGTTGGCACTCCGTCGCTTACGACGACGAGGGTTCCAGTTGATCCGATCAACGGAACAGCCTGCCCGTGAAATTAACGTGCAAGTGGTTGAGCACTCCACAGACACGTGTACCCTTAACGTAGTTCTCGGGTATATTCAGCGTGACACAGTGTGACAAGGCTGGCCCTTTGAATTACAGGCACAACAGAAACAGGAAGTAAGAGTGAGAGAAAGTTGTGAGGGTTCACCACCATCCCCTGCCGAAGCCTCGTGGAGCTTTTAGGTGTTTTCGTTCAATAAACACTCACAACGCCCGGTCTGGGAATCGAAACCGCGATCCTATGACCACGAGTCCGCTGCTCTAACCATTGGACCGTTGCGCCTCCCTTAGAGAGAGGACAACTGAAGTATGTTTCAGATAATAAACTTAGCTGTCGTAGTCACTTCGACAAACTTTTATCAACAAGCAGACACCATTTTAAAACCAAACAAATACAAACATTTCACTGTTTGAAACGACGTTTATAATTGGTCAGTATTACGCTGACGTTCGTAATATCAACCAATCATAGATAGCGTTAGAAACATCAGCGGATAAAACTCTGCTTTCTAGTAAACTTGGCATTTTACGATATCTTGTGCAATGGCAGGAGTGTTTCTCGTGATTCATCGTGTGCCAACCAGTTCATTAATCACGGGGATGTGGCCGATATCTAAATTGGTTCTAGCCAACACGGCTTTGTAAACACAACAAGTGCATTCAATTTTTGATGGTCTGTATATACATCGATTAATTTTGTTTTTAAGAACCTCCTCCCAAAGCTTGTCTAGTTTCCTTTTTCACCGTCAGTCTCCTCTTCCCGACATTTTTACCTTTGTCGTATTGTTTACTATAACCATGTTGTTTTCTTTTATGATATATTTACTTCGTGTGATTGATAAAATGATTTATTTCGAACATAGAGATAGTGTGTTTGTTAGATTAACTGTCACCATTGTTTTTACTGATAAACATTTATATTTTTATCTTAATAAATAAAATATCGGTAATTACTTTATTCTTATTCTCATTTAGTGTATTTTAATTATTTAAACACGCACTCCCATTCTCCCAAATCTTTTTATTTTGTCAATATATCTATATAATGTGTTTATCTTCTCTGTTAATTTGCTTTGATTCAACCACCTCAGGTAGCACATGGTTATTTACTTAACGTTAGATTATATACAATATTGAATCGCAGGAAAATAATTGTTTGATGATGTGCGCGTGTCACTGATCATTATTAAATATTTAATTACAAACATTATATAACTTTTGCAACAACAATTAAGAAGGAAAAAAAACGTCACTATAATGAAGTTATAAAATTGTTTTGAATTCTTCAAACTCTATTTAAGTTGTGTATTGTAATATTCCGATAAACTAATCTACATTTATATTGATGTTTTCATGACTAGAATGAATTAATCTTTTTAATTTTAGTTGGGTACTAAAGCAAACATTAACCACTAAGTTTATATTGATATAGAATTTGTACCTTAATTTGGAAAAAAAAAAAAAAAGAAAGAAACCCAAAATAAATGGAAAATCTTTAAACTGATTTTGAAAACTCAAAAATAGTCTTAAATTTTACTAATTTTATAGTTTGATAGTTTTCCTGTTATGCACACGTTGGGAGTTAAAATGAACAAAATGTTATTTGGGCTTGTTCCAGAAAACGGAACTTCAGATGCCATGTATCTAATTAGACAGATGTAAATAAATTACACAATATGGCCGTAGGAAGTACCTCAAAGGAGCGTTCTGCGTACAAAATATTCATAGATTGAATTTTAGTCTTGCATATGCGAGACCCAACCATATCTAAGAAAATTACTCAGCAATTGGGCACTGCCGGCTTCACCAACTTCCGCAATTGCTCTCTTTCTGTGTGCATTTTACCTTGAGATATGGAAACGCATCTTTGTGACCTACTCCTTAGAAAGGTAATCTCTCTTATCCTGTCAATTATTAGCCCATCACCCTCATCTCCAGTTTTTCTTAGATGATGGTGATAGTAAACAAACACTTTATTACTATATTCATTAGGTTTCTTTTAGTATTCACAGTCAACTACATTGGAGGTCTGTGCTACGTTACATGCCAGTTGTCTTTTATTCTTGAGCATTTTGGTAAAAGCTTATTTGTTGCAAAGCTTTTGACCATGTCTAGGATGTTAGATACATTTGCCAGTTTATGGGTTATACTTGCCATTAATCACTAGGTTTAGAAGACTCGTGTCCGATTGTTCCATTGTAGTGTGTATGTTGGTGGAATGCTCAGATGTATCTCAGTGTTCAAGTTATCTCTATCATATTCTATATTAATGTTATGTCTTATACATACTCCTGTATTGATAGCACCAGCCTATATGCCTTCCTCTCTTTTCACATACAAGCTTCATCCACATAATTTGATTACTCCCTGTTATGTGCTATCTCATTGAGAATGTTCTGTGAGGGTCTTAGTTTTGTAGTGGAATGAAACTGCACATTTGGCATATCTCAAGAAAATAAGCCTGTAATGAATACTACATCTCTTCAACAATGGTTTTGTTTCTCTGCTTATTGTATACGCTTGCACATAAACCCATATATCTTTTTAGGGTGGGAGGTATAAAGGAAGGGATGTGCCCATTGTTTTTGCAAACCCTCTGAAATTGGTGAAATGTACATAGTTAGTGTTCTTATAGTTGCAAGTTGATGTTTGCTGGAAAAACATGGGTAGAGAGGGTATTTCAAAGTGTTGACATTCTGGGGAGAACAGCTGGACTAAGTGGGTTGAATGCAATATAAATGATGTGGCAAGGAAATACAAGTTGGAAGTGTCTGAGTTGTGGAGTGGAATAAGACCAGCCAGCTATGTGAAGCAGAGGCTACTGCAGCAGTAGAAAAGGTGGAGTGAGTATATACAGCATGATTATGGACTAGAGGTTGAATGTGTTGGTGAGTGATTTCATGTCACTTAGTTGGCTGGTCTGTTTTGGATGTCTGAATGTGTAGCAGCTGCATTGTGGAAGTACTACTTCATTGTGGGATTTATTTGAGTTGTTGGGGACTGTACTGTTTTCTGACCCTGAATAGGAAGGCCAGTCTTTGCTATGCTGAAGATGTGCAGTTTCCTGGAGAAATCCTCAGTAATTGTGTGACCTAACATTTGCATTGATCTAGGTTAGGAAGGGTTAGGTACAATATTGTTTTCTTGATATATGTTGTAATTTGTCTTTGTGTTATTGAAGAAGACGAGATTAGAGAATGTTTTTGAGGTCTCTATTCATGGACCCAGTGCAGCTTTGATATGAAGTATCTTAGTTGCATTTGGAATGTTAGAACAAATGAAGGGTGGTATCCTCTACACAGTAGTGGACGTTGTTGGAAGGGAAAAAATGTAGGGGACAAACCCAGACCTTGGTTACCAGAATTGATAGAGTTGGACAGAGAGCTCAATCAGCACACTCAACAGTTGTGTGATCTAGCAGGATGCCTCTGATCCAATAGATGAGTGACAGTCTATAGGCAGGTAGTTTTACTAGATGTGCATAACCAGTCCTACTTTTGGTAGATTTGTGAGCTGGACACTCTTGAATGCTTTACTGATTGTCAAGTGCAACAACTTTGAATTGAAAAGAAATGGCATTTCCTCCTCCTCCACTTTTAATTGTTTCTGTTTCACCCACTTTTTGCAATCCTCCTCAAAACACCTGTATAGCTTGTCCTTATATGGTCAGCAATTCAAGTGTTTTTCTAGATTCTAATTCAGAAATCATTTATATTTAAAGTTTTCTTTTTAGTAACATTGTATGTATCTTTCATTCCAGATATTTTTAAATTATAAAAATGAATGCTATCATAGCTGTGTGTCACTTCTGTGAACTCCATGGCCCAAGAATTGTATATTGCACACAATCTTTCCATCCACAAGAACACAGAGCTGTAGATGATGAGGATGCATTGTCTGATGTCAGTGCTGGTCATCTACACAACCGGTCAAAAGCCATAAGACATGGTTCTTTTTCTTCTACTGATAGTGCTGCTGTGACAAGTATGAAGACAGATCTTTGTGAAGTATGTCATCTTACTCCTATTTCTATATTCTTCCTTCTTTCTCTTTCTCTACGCTGTCTATTTTTTTCTTTCCCCTTTATTTTGTCTCTTTTTTACTCTCTTCTTTATTTGCTGTCTTTGCTTTATATTTCACTTTTATTTTTAAATGTAAACATTGGATATTTGTTCAGTAAAATCTCTAGACTATTATGTCATTTCTCATCATTTACCTTCAACTTGAATGTGCACTCCAGCACAAGCCATACAATAAGTCTAACAACATCTGGAAAGAGGGCACAAACTTACAGCAGACTTCACCTCAGTAAATTTCAGCTCCCTTGAATTCTCCATCACATACAAGTAACCTTCCAGTAAGATCCTGACAACTCTAACTCCAGTTGAACTGAAGTGAAGCAACATATCATATATACCAGAGATATGTAGATAATGCTCTTTGTTGATCTTTTCCATAGAAAAGGTCATAAAAACCAAAGAGACTTTTAATGCTCTACATAATCATCATCATCATCATTGTTTAACGTCCACTTTCCATGCTAGCATGGGTTGGACGATTTGACTGAGGACTGGCAAAACAGAAGGCCGCACCAGGCTCCAGTCTGATCTGACAGAGTTTCTACAGCTGGATGCCCTTCCTAACGCCAACCACTCCGAGAGTGTAGTGGGTGCTTTCACGTGCCACCGGCACAAAGGCCAGTCACACGGTATGCCCTACATAATATCAGATTTAATATGGAACATATAATAATGGGGGAACTCCCTAGGCCTGCTTAATTTCATTGTGTCCTTCTCTTCACTGCAAATCCATTTCCAATTCATTGAAAAAGAAGCAAAGAGCATAATTTCTAAACAGATTCTGCCACAAAACTTAAGATACTACATATCACCAAACAAACTTGCCTGTTGCATGAACAGATGCAATAATACCATGCAGTTAAGTTCCATTAGGGAAAATTTCAGGGAGTTGCTGTTCATTAGAAGTTTTGGACCATGTTTCATGACTGTTTGTAGACAAGCACACAGACCACCAGATGTTGATATCAGCCAGGTAGCTTGAAGCAGAGAAAACAGCCAAGGGAATGATAATAAAGGAGAAAGTGAGAAGAATATTTACAAATATTTCACATGTGAAGAAGGCCAGACATGCTTTTGTGGTGGATGAGAAGCAAATAACACTGTACACCATGTCAGTGAAGCCCTTGTTTATAACCAACAAATACATGTGGGGAAGTACAAGCTCACTCACACAAACACTAATTTACATGTGTGTGTACACAAACACACACACACACAATGTCTACTAAATCCACTTACAAGACTTTATTGACCCAGGACTATCTATGCCAAAAAGCACTTGCCCAAGGTGAAGCACAGTGGGACTGAACCCAAAATCACATGGTTGGGAAGCGAACTTCTTAACCACAGGGCCATGAAGCCATTGGATACAAACCAGTTAAAAGATCAAACGAATTAGAATGCAAATGTTTTAACATGTCAGTTTATTTTGAGATGAATTATAAATTTGTGTTCTTCATAATTGTTTAATTGTCACTTGTATATCTTTTTAAAAACTGGATAATTTGTTACTTGCAGGGCTGTTATTCTGTCAAAACTGGATTTGTTAGTCACGATGATGAAGTTCCTATTAGTTATGTGAGCAGCCAACATCCACACCATCCCAAAGTTTTTAGTATGGTACGACAAGCATGTCTGCGCAGTCTTAGTTGTGAGGTAATGTATACTTTTTTTCTATATCTTATATATTTCAAAATTATTATCGAATACTATCAATTTGGTATTTTTTCCAAGTTTTTTTTAGGAATAATTTAAAAGTGCAAAATGGAGATTTTTTTATTACTTATAAGTAAGAGAAACACTTGTGTAGTTGTATTTAGAGAATTTATGTCAGTATTATTGTGAATGCAGGTGGTCGAAATGGGGTTCCTCCAAAATAGTGGTTCTCAACCAGGGTCCATATAGCCCCTGAAGGTTCATATAAGATTTTTGGGAGTTAATGTAACAAAATAGTAAATTGGGGATTCACAACAGTATTTTAAGGGCCCCTGAAAAAATTTTGCTTTAGATGTGTGTTTTTGTATGCATTTCAAGAAACAAGTTTCTTTCTCTAGCATTTATTTAGTTCAACTTACACAAATTAATGTGTGAAAAGCAAAATAGGAATTTTCAAAGAATTTTCTATAAAACTAACTTTTAAACATTGAATGGGTATAGGGGTCCACCAGAATAAAATAGTAATCAAAGGGGTCCATAGATAAAAAGTGGTTGAGAGCTCCTACTCCAAAGGATCTCTAGAATAACGTTACTTAAGAGTGCATAGCTCAGAGATCAGGGAGATGCTATTTCTCTGCATGGAGAGGTCACAGCTCTGGTACTGTGAACATGTGATTAGAATGTCACAAGAAAGAATTGCAAGATATTTCTCAAGCCAAGTCGATTGATGAGAGACCTAGGGGTAGACCAAAAACACGATGGTTAGATAATATCTCTAGTCTCAATTGTTCATACTTGGGAAAAATAATTCTGAATTATTCTTGGTTTATTGCCACACTGAACTGATTGCTGTTTTATAAATTATAGTATCTTGTAAGAGATGGACACTATAACAGAAAAATATCTAATAGCTGTTTAGTCATATTTTATTGCTATTTTTACTCTTTTTATAACCCACAGGTGTGTCCTGGTCGAGAAGGTCCTATTTTCTTTGGTGATAAACAACAAGGCAATGTTCTCAGTTACACTTTCTATATCCAAGATAATCAAGCTCGTGGATTTAAACGTTGGTATAGCATCATCATTGTTATGATGGATAAATTATATTTGTTGAACTCTTGGTCTTTCCTTGTACCAAATTTACAACTTGTTATCAAGCAACTACAAATGAAAGCAGAAAAGGTAACTTGTGTGTAATTCTTCTTTTTCTGTTGAAGAAGTTTAAGTGGAACGGGAGAAAAAAAATGAAAATAAGCTAACATTGTTGATATTTATTGAAATAATTCGCCCTGTGTTTTGAGACAGAGATCATCATGATGTAATACCCAATTATTTTTCATTATTTATATTTGACGGATATTTGTCCTCATCTTGTTTGTTGTTAACGTTTCGGTTGATATACCCTCCAGCCTTCATCAGGTTTCTTGGGGAAATTTCGAACCTCTCATTCTTAAAGTATTTTTTGATATTATTATTATTATTATTGAGGTCACTGCCTGGAATCAAACTCGGAATTTTGGGATTAATAGCCCATGCTCTTAACCACTACACCATATGGCGTATGATTTCATTCAACATATGGCATAGTGGTTAAGAGCGTGGGCTACTAACCCCAAGATTCCGAGTTTGATTCCAGGCACTGACCTTAATGATGATAATAATAATAATAATAATAATAATAACATCAAAAAATATCTTAGGAATGAGAACCCAGGTTCAAAATTTCCCCAAGACACCTGATGAAGGCTGGAGGGTATATCAGCTGAAACGTTGTGCTAACAACAAACAAGACGAGGACAAATATCCGTCAAATATAAATAATGTAAATAATGTACATAATTCCTCATCTCTTAAATATAGAATTAATTAATTTTGTTTGCATGAGTCAGATGGAATTTGTTTAAGGTAGATTTTTTTCATGGCTGGATACCCTTCCTGTCACTTACCTTCATCTGTTTCCAAGCAAGGAAATATTTCCCTATGGACAAACACATTTCACAGAAAACTGGAAACAGATAACATTGCTGGTGTGACAGTGATGCTCATTTACAACCATTATGTGATATCAAGGCAAGGGTATAGACACACACATGTATACATATATGACAAGTTTCTTTAAGTTTCCGTCTACCAAATCCACCCATAAGCTTTGGTTGACCCCAGGCTGTAGTAGAAGACACTTGACCAAGGTACCACACAGTGGAACCAAACTTGAGACTCTGTTGTGTCAGCACTCTATAGCTGTAATGGCTCTCTTTCTCCCTCTTTCTCTCTCTCTCTCTCTCTCACAACACACATATACCATGGTCATTGTTTTAACATGCATTTTTCATGCTTATATGTATGTGTGTATATATACATATCATCATTGTTTAACATCTGTTTTCTGTGCTGGTATGGGTTCGATGGTTTGACAGGAACCAGGGAAACAGAAGGCTGTGCCTAACTCCGGTTTTTGCTTTGACATGGTTTCTACAGGTGGATGCCTTTCCTTACACCAACCACTTTACAAGGTGTACTGGGTGCTTCTGTTGTGGCACCAGCATTAATGAAGTCACCAAGTAACTTTCAAAATAAGGCCCTGTTCAACTGAGATGAAAGTATGATAGTGGGACGATGTATGATAGAAGAGATACATGGCTTTTTCAGCTGGAAAAAGAGAGAGATAAATGGTGAGAGTATATATGAGGGGGTGCTGAAAAGTTCCTGGCTTTGGGTAAAAGACAATGCCGGAAAATTAGTAAATTATGATTCTATTCAACATATCCCACTCTCAGATTCACACACTTATTACAGCAATCCTTCAGTTTTTCTAAGGCTTGTAAAAGAACTGGGAAGGTTGGACCTCCAAATAAGGCTTTTGTGGTACCCTTAAAGCCAGGAACTTTTTAGCATCCCCTCATATATATGCATAAATAAATAAATGCATGCATGCATACATACGTATATACATACATGCATACATATCTACATATGTGCATACACCGGAGGGAGTGCTGAAAAGTTCCTGGCTTTGGGTAAAAAAAAGAAACAGGAAGATTAGTTAATTATGATTTCATTCAACATATTCCCCTCCCAGATTTGCAGTTATTGCAGCATTCCTTCAGTTTTTCTAAGCCCTGTAAAAGAAGTCGGAAGGTCAGGCCTCCAGCCAGCCCTTTCGTGTTACTCTTAAAGCCAGGGACTTTTCAGCCCCCCCCCTCATACTCAAGTTTCAAGGTGTGTGTGTGTATATATATATATATCTATATATATATATATATATATATATATATATATATACACACATATATATATATATATATACACACATATATATATATATACACACATATATATATATATATACACACATATATATATATATATATATATATATATATATATATATATGTGTGTGTGTGTGTGTGTGTGTGTATCATTCTTTTTCAAAGTAGTTGAGTGAATCGTTTTTACTTTGGTCTACTGTTTATTAGGTCTACACTGAAGAACAGACAAGATGTCCGCAGAAAGGCTACAGAGACAGTATTTACCCAGCAAGCTTCCGGTTTCAACGAGGTGGTAACAAGCCAGCTAGATCGTTGAAAGAATTAACAGATGATAAACATATTTTCAAAATGTTACATGTATCATTTGTGTGGATCCTTAAAGCTTGCGTTAACCGAATAACTGAAACCTCTCTCGAAGCCCCTCCTACAGAAGATGCTATTCTGGATACAGAGAGATTAGAAGGTGAGTTGAAGAATTAAAAAAAAATAAAATCTTGATAAAGAAAGCAAAATTTTGATGAACAATAATTTCCGAAATTTATTTTGCTCATTAATGCTTGATATATAATGACTGAGGTTAAGATGGATTACTGACCACAGACGCAGGTCTAGCTGTGTGGTTAAGAATCTTGCTTTGCAAGCATGTAGCTTTGAGTTCAATCTCACTGCATGACCCCATGTGTAAGTATCTTCTACTATAGCCTCAGGCTGACCAATGCATTGTGAGTGAAATTGATAGACAAAAATTGTGTAGAAGCCTGTTGTGTGTGAATCAATGAATGAACATTTCTAAAGTGTAAATAAATTATTCTGTCCCTTTTATTTTTCTAGAAACTGAAGAAGGCTTTATAAAACTCTACATGAGGAAATCCAGTCCAGACAAAGAAAATCCAGACATTGATTCAATGGATGCCGACCCAAATCAGCCGAGATTTTATAATTTACAAAATGTTATGCAGGTAATTTTGTACTGTCAAATTTTTTGTCTTTAAAATACTAAATTTCTCAAGTTACTATACCCCTCTGTCCACACCAGATCAATATTATGTTCTTTTTTTCCCCTACTAATTATCTTAAATATATTTAAATGTATTTGAAATGAAATTATAATTTGTTGTTCACAGCATTCCATATACTTGAGCGAGGTCATTGCCAGTGCCACTAGACTGGCTCCTGTGCAGGTGGCACATAAAAAACACCATTTGAGCGTGGCCATTGCCAGTACCACCTGACTGCCCCTCGTGCTGGTGGCATGTAAAAGCACCCACTTCACTCTTGGAACGGTTGGCGTTAGGAAGGGCATCCAGCTGTAGAAACTCTGCTCGATCAGATTGGAGCCTGGTGCAGCCATCCGGCTCGCCAGTCTTCAGTCAAACCGTCCAATCCATGTCAGCATGGAAAGCAGATGTTAAATGATGATGATGAAGATGATGATGATGTGTAAGAGGCTGGATCTGGTTTGAACATAAAATAGGTAAAATATTTGGGCTGGATATGGCCAGTTTTAAATGCTAAAGTGTAATCTAAACGTAGTGAGTAACAAATAACTATAGGCCTAATGAATTGTGTTTTTTTTTTACAGGTGCTTGGTTATTTAAACTTTCACACGGTGGCTCATCATATTGTCATAGGGAACCAATTAATTGTCAAGGGTACAGAGAAACAGCTCGTCAAGTCAATGTTAGAAGTCTTGAAGGTTTGTTACTACCCAAAATTATTTCATCTGTTCTATTATAATGATTGCTGTTGCAGTAGACTGAATTGATAGGCTTCACAGGCTGGTAGCTGCAGGGTCAGTGGTTCATATCTTGGCACTGTGATGTAACTACATCATAGTACTTTCAATGGGCATCATGTAGATGAATCAGTGTGGGAGCCTCTATGTTAGTCACTTGATCTGCTTGAAATAACTACCAAAATTCCTTAGAATCACACACACCCTATTGTCTTAAAAATGATGAACAAATTGGATAATAGTCCTAGATATATCATGTCTTAAAATATAAGATGGGATGGTCATGGTTGGTATGGTTTTGTTCATAGGTCTGCTAGATCACTGATGATCTGGGATCTGAACAAGGCATCATATATAGGTGTAGCTCACTACTAGAAACTGATATCAATGCATAAGTGATGTGTTGTGTTAGCTTGTATTGAGTTGAAGTTCTATGAATGAAGCTTATAAAAGAGTGTCTTCACCAGATGGGTCCTGCTTCAAATACATGTAAAGCTGATGTCTTCAACTGGGGAACCCCAACTTCATGAGATACTGTGCTCACATTTGATAAATACAAAATTACTTGTTATTTGCTTCATTATGATACACCAGAAGCACTCAGATCAGATTGGAGCCTGGTACAGCCATCTGGTTCGCCAGTCCTCAGTCAAATCGTCCAACCCATGCTAGCATGGAAAGCGGATGTTAAACGATGATGATGATACATAAGTAACTAGGTTTGAAGGCTCAACAGGTAGAGTGAACTGTCTTCCAATAATGCCAACAACTGGATATGAAATCTAGATCTGGAAGAAGAGAGTCTAGCTTGTTGTTTATTCTTCCCTGTAACAATGTAATTAATTTGTTAACGATTTAATGTTGAATTATTCTGTTTTTTATTTTTCGTTCATAATTCTCTTTAATTTCTCTCAATGCACACCATTTTTAAAAATAAATTTTATTGAATCATTTTTCTCTGTCGTCATGGCATTTTTATTTATTTCTTTATCTCACTACAGGGTTTATTACCGAAAGGCTGTTGTAAAATAATTCCTTACAGTGAAAAGTATGAAGAATCTTGGCGCTGCAACTTTTTAGGAGTCCCTCTTGGAGTTTTGTTACCTAACCATATTCTAAACTCAGAACAGTTCCTTTTAATCGAGATCCTCAGTCCTGAAGAGGGACCACAAGATCTCAATAGCTACGAGTTCAAAATCAGTAGCCATGTTATCCTGCCAGATAAAGGTAAAAATTTCCATTTTTAAACAATTTATATGTACCATATTTGATGGCATATAAGACTTTTTTTTCCCCAAAATATTTCATAACACCATCCCAGGTTCTATGCATGAAGTTGGGTTTCCCATAAGCTAATTTTGTCCCTGGTGTTCACTACTATAGGTTAATTTTAATCCAGACGGTCTCTTCTGCCAAGCCTGATTATATAAGAATAATATTTACTTAAACATTATTATTACTTTATTTACATTCGACGGATATTTGTCCTCATCTTGTTTGTTGTTAACAGCTTATCCATATGGAATTGATCTTTTTCTATGTATTACTTAAAGTAAATCTCTTCTGCCCCACTAACAGTCGTCTTGTGTATGCCTGGTGACGCTGTCTTTTAGTCTTGTTTTATAGAATTGTCACGAAAATTCTCCTCTTAGATCTTGTCCAACAGTTTTGTAAGACAATAAGCATGTTTGTTTTGAATTATTTTTGATGTAATTGATTGCTTTTTCTTTTCTATTTCATGGATAAATCACGTGTATTTAATTATAAGAATTGTCTTCCTTTTTCAGCTCCTAAGGTATTAATCCGTATGGAACTTGCACTAAGAAATACAAATCTATGCTATGAAGTTATTGAACAATGCTTAATTTGCTTAAAAGAAGAATGGATGAAGTAAGCATATTTTTTAATTTTTTCTCATTTGAAATTTATATATTTTTTACTACTAAATATTGATCACTTTGTTTATTAAATGAGATTTGTGTCTATGATCCAACTAGTATACTTCTGGGTGCTCAGTATGCCTGTCATATGTATTGAGCTCCACAAACATGAGAGGATCTCTCAAGGTAAATATCACTGTATATGGCATTCTAATAACACATCCACATTAAGTAAGATATAATGATTGCTATTTGGTATTAATATTACTTCTGTCACTAATATTTGTTTTTTAATAAGCCTGCAATATCAGTGACTGAAAAAATCACTGTTATTCTAGATATTGTTGGCAGTGAGATTTAGCTGGTATGTGGTTGGTAGATGCCTACCACTGAGGAAGCGAGTATGGTGAAATCACATGATCTGGCAGTTCTGGAACTCATGCCAGACACTTCTTGTTTGCTAATGATATATGTCTGTGCTTTTAATACCATATGTATATATGAAAGAATCTCTCAAGGTGAATACTGCAGTATTTGGTATTCTATCATCATCATCATTCAGTGTTTTAAATATGGGTTTTGTCCCTGTCAATAGGGGAGGCTGGATCTACCTCAATGCCATGGCAACCGCCCTCACACCATCTTGCCAGGTTTTGGGCATCCTCCCTTTCAAACCAACCCTCCTATCTCCCCCCCTGTCCCCTGCACATTTTCCTTGTTCTCCCTCACTTTCGCACTCTATTTACCTCAAACTTTGTTCAGGTCAGTTCTTGTTTTGTTGATAAAAAAATTAAGAAGAAACCCCCACCCTCCATTTAGATGAAATATTTTTTATAGCAATTTTGTTTTATTTTTCCAGCAAAGTAAAGGTTTTATTCAAGTTCACCAAAGCTGGTGGCAGCCGGTCAGAAGACGACATGAAGAAACTTCTGCAAGTAGTTGGTGCCAAAGAAGAAGACAAACAGTTGCTAAAGTTCTGGATGACTGGTTTAAGTGTTCAATACCGTAACCACATTTTGTCCACATCAATGAATATGAACATGGTTCCTCCTTAAACTGATGTCATCATCACAGTTCCAAAATTCTTCTCCCTCTTTTTCTTGTACATAAACATTTGTGCGTGTGTGTGTGTATCCTGGTGTAGCCACCCGGTT
This sequence comes from Octopus bimaculoides, assembly GCF_001194135.2. Lineage (NCBI taxonomy): Eukaryota > Metazoa > Mollusca > Cephalopoda > Octopoda > Octopodidae > Octopus > Octopus bimaculoides. The sequence continues at coordinate 132,606,418 of NC_068984.1, read as the reverse complement.
GCACCAGTCCTCAGTCAAATCGTCCAACCCATGCTAGCATGGAAAGCGGACGTTAAACGATGATGATGATGATGATACACACACACACACACATACATATATATATATATCGAAAACAAATCAGCAAGAAAAGAAATGTTAATTGCTCATGAATTTGTATGGGAAGGAAGAATTTTCAATTATAAATGCTGAGAATATTTATAAATTTCAGAGCTACTTTTATTTGAGTAAAATAAAAATAGTTCTTGTATTTGTTATGTATATATGCATATATATATATACACATATATAAAGTGTATATATGTATGTACATGTGTGTGTGTGTATATATATGTATGTGTATATATATATATATATATATATGTATATGATTATATGTGTATATATATGTATATGTTATGTATATATATATGTTATTTGTATGTATATATATATATATATGTTATGCATATATATATATATATATATATATATATATGTATATATATATATATGTTATGCATATATATGTATATATATATATATATATATATAAAGAGAAAAAGACCATTTTTTGTATGTTTAATATTTTGAAATCTTTATACGCTAAGTACCTGTTTTGCAAATTTAAATTAAAATTCTATGAAATTTGAAAAATGTGTTGTGTAAAATTGTGCGAAATGTATGATGAGTATTGGAGAGTTAGATGTAAAATTTATAACCAGCAGATGTGACATCCTTGCTTTGATTCTCTGATTAATCATTTCACTTCACCTGGGGAATTGATTAAATTTCAAACAGCAGGTTTATAAGACAAATGTTTGACATGCTCCTCACAGTTCAACATTTATTGCCACTGCTTGAATTATTTCAACATTGTCTTATAATGACCACTTTTCTATGCTTGCATGGGACAGGTGGAATTTGTTGAGGTAGATATTCCACAGCTGGATGCTCTTCCTGTCACCAACCCTCATCTGTTTCCAATCAGACTCGAAATAAACGTTGCTTGTATGACAGTGATACCTGTTTACAACCATGCTGTCAAGACGAGTAAATACGCATATGCATACATAAATGTCTGTATATATATATATATACATACATAAATGTCTGTATATATATATATATACATACATAAATGTCTCGAAATGCCTAGTTTAGAATAGAGGCAGCTGATGAAGGAAAAGTTCCATATGTGGCTTGTCTATGTGTTCATTCTGTTGTCCGTAAAAAAAGTTCCTTTTTTTATGTCCTGTACCTGGATATGCATCTATATATACATTTAGATGTAGGTATGTACATATATGTATGTATATATGCATATGCTCACATATGATTTGTATTATATATATATATACTAGAATAAGAAATAAAATGTCCTTTGTACAGTATTATATATTTGAAAAAATGAATAGAAATGGCTTTTCTCATAAATTTTCCACATTAATAATTAGATGTTTATAAATTTACAAACAGTTTTTACCTTTTGTAATTATTAAAGTGGAAAAATTATCAGAAAAGCCATTTCTATTCATTTTTTTCAGATATATATATGTTGTTTTGCAAACAACTTGCAGATGCAAGTGCTACCAGTCGAAAGCTCCACATACCAGAAGCCAGCTAGTGTATAGGGTCATCAGGAGAGAATGTGTGCCATTTCAGGGCCTACCTCTTGATGGCATCACTGCACACCTTCACTAATATGAGGCCCTGCTTGCTAGATCAACTGGTTATCAAATAAAGCTCGATATTCTTCTAGCCATCGCTCATCGTCTCTTTTTAACCAAATTCAGTGGCTAGCCTTTTCCACTGCTATAACCCAATAACGTCACCCATAGCTCTCGAAGCTTCAGATACACATCTTTTTGGGAAGCAAACTGAAAGTCAGATGAGCTTTCTTTCTTTGAACAGTTGAATGCAAACAAAATGTCTGGTGGCTGTTGCAGAACTAAACGAGCTTAATAAAATCAATAAAATTATCTGCTTGCAGTAATTAACTATACTAGTCTGTGCACCTAGCAGTAAATATGTGCTACAGAATAACTGAGCACCACATATTTTGGTCAAGGAACTGCTGAAGTCTTGTATACAGATCTTTTACTGGATATGCAATGAAAAATGTAATTGTTTCACTTTACCAGTTAAAGCAAAACCTTTGGTACTATTAATTTATTTTCCCTATTTTGTGAATTATTTCTTTGGTTCAACTCTTTAGCATTCAGATTACTTTCGAATGTAATGCTTATTTATTAATATTGTTTTTGAATTAATCATGCATTACCTCTTAGTTTCAAGAGCTTCGTGATGTAATTCTTTATTTTTATAATGATATTGTAAGGTAGCTGAAAGAGGCCAGATATGGCCAGTTTTAACATGAAACAGGTGGAATTTTTTGGCTGGTTTAAATACTAAAGGGTTAGACTAATCCAGTGATTGGTTTCAATTTATGGTAGCCACTATTTTGTTTTCTTTTAGACAATGACAAACAAGTCAACACCTCTAAAAATCTGAATCTAATCTTAATGATTAGAATGTTCCATGCTATAAATTGAAAGGTAAGCTATTGAAGCTAATTGTACTGGGAGTCTGTTATTCTCATTGTTTTTGAATGTCCATTTTTCCATGCTCACATGGGTCAGATGGAGATTGCTGAGGTGGATTTTCTGTGGCTGGATGCCCTTCCTGTCACCAACCTTTACCTGTTCCCAAGGTAATACTTCCCTATGCACAGACGTTTTCATGAAAGATTAGGAATGGAAACTGTTCTTATAACAGTGACATTCATTTAACAACTATCACATGATGTCAAGGCAAGGAGACAGTAACACGTGTGTGTGTGTATATATATATATATTGCATGATAGGGTTCTTTCTGTTCCTGTCAGTCAAATTCACTCATAAGGCTTGATCACTCTGGGGCTGTAGTACAAGAATTTTGCCCAATGTGCCACACAATGGAATAGAACCTGAAACCATGTGGCTGGGAAGCAAACTGCTTACCACTCATTAAAATGATTTCCAACTTGCTTTATTTCTTCTCTAAGTGGTTGTCCACATCCATCTTCAACTGTCTAGCAATGTTCCTAATTGAAAGGAACACACTAAGTAGTTAATGACAGACAATTGTACTTTAAGGCATAATTTAAAGATATTGGAAGCACACAGAACTAGATCTTGAAATTTGTATACTTCATATATCTAAGAATATTATCTGAAACAGGGCACCAAATTAGTTTTGTTTTTTGAATTCAGAACCTATGACAAACTATGCAAAGAGTTCAAATTCTGCTGAGATCAACTCTGCCTTTCATTCTTTTGGGATCAATAAACTAAGTACCAGTTAAACACTCAGGTCAATGTAATCAACTTACCTCCATGCTCAAAACTGCTGGCCGTGTGCCAAAATTTGAAATTAATTTACCTGGACTGTAAAAAGATCAGGGACACTATTCTTCTTACTATAATTACTTTCAACCTCAGAATAAGATTAATTTCAGGATATCAGATTTTAGTTGGCCCTGTACTAATTGAACTGTAATTAATTAAAGTTTTATTCTACTTTCTTAAATTAGATTTTAATTATTTTCTTTTAAGCCAAGTTTAGAGATTTTTGTTCTACACTTGCCATTCAGTACAACAATACTTTAGAAATTTGACTGTTTAAGTTAATTAGTTTTACTCACAAGAAAACAACCATGTTAAATTGACATAATTTCAAAAATAGACTGCAGAAATTATACAAGTTCATTGTTTGAAAGTTTAGACTTTCGATAATGACTGTGTGGAAGCTTGCTGGATTTAAAAAAAAGTTATAGTGCCATGTACTGAATGATATATATATATATATATATATATGTATGTAAGAAAAAAAAAGGAAAAGAAAATCCATTGAAATTTCCTAAGTTGGGGAAAGGAAACAAAAAAACAACCTAGCAGATATTCTCAAAGGTGGCAGGTATGATTTCAAAAGACCAAGTAATCTTGTCAAGTTACATTTTCTTAATTTTTCCCAAACAAAACTTGAGGCCACTATTGTAAGGGACCTGAGAATTCAAAAGGCCCAAATATAAAGGAAAACGTGATGGTTGTGAGTTGCTCAGAAGCAGTTCAAGGATAAAAGTTATCAGAATAAAAGGATTTATGACTAACAGAAAGCTCAACAGAGAAATGATGAACCTGGGAAGAGAATCAAGTGAGGATATATTTAAAGATCTTGACGGTGGGTACTTGACCAGAAAGTTCATTAGAGAACAATGGCAATGAAGATACACTATGATGATGAGCCGAAGACTCTAACCTAGTAGAAAGAAGAGGACCAACTGTGTTAATTTGATTTTGAATTTAGTCAAGCAAGGCATTCAGAGGCACCAATCCAAAAGATGACAGCAGAGTTGAATGGTAACCTTGTAGAAATACAAGATACTCTCAGGTATTGTTGTTGTTGGCACTCCGTCGAGGGTTCCAGTTGATTTAATCAACGGAACAGCCTGCTCGTGAAATTAACGTGCAAGTGGCTGAGCACTCCACAGACACGTGTACCCTTAACGTAGTTCTCAGGGATATTCAGCGTGACACAGTGTGACAAGGCTGACCCTTTGAATTACAGGTACAACAGAAACAGGAAGTAAGAGTGAGAGAAAGTTGTGAAAGAGTACAGCAGGGTTCGCCACTATCCCCTGCCGGAGCCTCGTGGAGCTTTAGGTGTTTTCGCTCAGTAAATACCCACAACGCCCGGTCTGGGAATCAAAACCGCGAGTCCGCTGCCCTAACCACTGGGCCATTGCACCTCCACTACTCTCAGTCATAAGACCAAGAAAACTGAAGGGGTAAACGTGATTTTTGCAGGGAAGAAGACTACTATGGACATGTTTCAGTCTTAATGGACAACATCAATATACTATAATCAAGCCTGTTTCCATCACTTGACAATACTTTTGACATAGATTGCAAAAATAAAAATGAAATTTTGATCAGTCTTTTCCTTATGCATGTCATTCTTAATTTCTTAAAATTATCTTCACTTCTCTTAGAGTTGCTAATTAATGCTGTTTGTTTTCTCCAACTAAGAAGCTTTCAATTATTGAAGAATGTTGTAATTCAGTCCATTCCGTTTTTATTTGTAATACAACTAGACCAACTGCTTTTGTGACATTCTATCACCTAAACTGTTCTTCAGACCAGAAACCTGTGCATTGCTCTCTCTCTCTTCAAATTTAAATGGTGGGTAGTTTCTTTTAAATTTTGGACTAGCTAAAAAGCATAGTATTTATGGAGATATGTCAATTGTATAAGCAAAATCAAACAGGTTCAAGTGGAGACTGACTGCACCATAGCCTTGCTTGCAATGACAGTAAGAGAAAAAAAATCCTACGATAGCTTTGAGGAAAGCAGTTCTATTAGCTATAGCTCCAGTTTACTTGGCTGGCAAAAAATAATTGAATATGGTATGGACAAAAACAATGTTGCGTCCATCCCAACTGGATACTTGAATTATTTTTAGTTTCTCCTCTTGAATAGGACTGTAGAATCTTTTCAATTTTTATTCCAAGTGATTTCATATTTGGTGTATGAATTCCTGTGCATAGGATACAAATTTGCAAAAATTTTCTGAAAATTCCAAACAATAAAAAGTAATGAGGGGTTACATGACGTGGTAACCTCGCCAGTGCTGGTAGCACAAAAAAGTACCCAGCACACACTGTAAAATGGTTGAAAGGGTATCCAGCTATAGAAACCACATCAAAAACTAACATTGAAGCTTAATGCAGCCTTATGGTTTGCTGGGATCTGTCAAACCATTCAACCCATGCCAGCAGGGAAAATGGAAGTTAAATGCTGTTGTTGATGATGATAATGACAATTGCCGTACATTAAATTTTTTGCAAATCTGGAACGAATTATCAAAGAAATGGTTTAAAAGCTGTATATGTCCTTCTTTCAGGAGGAAGGCATCAACTTCACAAAAGAACTGACTTGGTCCAACATGCAAAAGTGGACCTAAAATGTTGATGGTGAAGGTTTAACAATTTTTACTTAGGTAAACTAAATCTCAAAAAAAAAGCAATACAGATATGCAAATTCACAAAGGCAGAATAATTAGTAAAATTATGGTCCACAGGTTGAAGTATGGTTCGAAAATTTAATGTTTAATTCAGGACATCAAGTTGAAAAGTTGATCAGAAATGCTTCTAAATTCAAAATGAAAACAGAAGACTTATTTAAAATAAAAATATTTATATCCAAATGAAAATCATGAATCTGCAGCTGAAAACAGTAGAAGCCAATCACTGCTAATGGGTTGGCACTACCGTTTTCCAGACTTCTTTATGCCACCTCCACCTGAAATGAAAAAGATTTACATTTTGTAACAAAGCTAATCATCATCATCATCATTCCAAACACTTCAACATACATTCTTCTTTAACATTTTATAAAACTACAAAGACCCTTTTACTTGTTTCAGCCATTTGACTGTGGTCATGCTGGAGCACCGTGGTTGGTAAGCAAGCTACTTACCACACAGCCACTCCTACGCCTATAATGTATCTTCATAATACTTTATTAACCCTTTAGCATTTAAACTGGCCATATCCAGCCTCTCACTTCTACTCTACAATATAATTCTAAAGATAGACAAGCACATCAGCAAAATCTCAGTTATGAGATAATGCAGGATTAATTCAAAACAATGTGTATAAATAAGCTTTACAATTGACAGTAAAATGAATGCTAAAGGGAAAATATAACAGTAGAGACTCTTTTGATTAAATATCAGAGACACTGGCTACAATTTAGTAAACAAGAAAGCTTGTATAGACTGTGACACAGGAAGATAACCCTTGCTTCCCTAATAACCTTGAAAATGTCCAATTATGGTAAACACCTCTCAGCTTGTCTCAGATATTTGTCCCAAAACACAGAATTATGCAACCAATCCATTTTCATGTAATTATGACAATCTAATCTCTTTCAAAACAGATTCAACTGCTACACAAAGATCACCTTGCATTACGTCCTCCTCACAAACCACCAAAGATATATCTCATACATCCTCTTGTTTATAAAATATTTTATCCCTAACCATATTAAAAAAGTGTATATGACATGACATGACATCTTTAAAACATTCACCAGAATCTTCCTATTATTTTTTTCTAATGTTCACCAACATAATCAATATTCAGCGACATACATACCCATTGGGCCTTTCTGAGTTGCTTTAGCCCTTGCATCTTTTAAAGCTTTTTCTTTTTCTTTCTCCTTTTGCTTAAATGCTACATCCTCCTGCCAAATAGATAAAATACATCATATTAGAAAACAACAGAAATAGAAGGTGGTAATACCAAAGAACTGCACAAATCTGACACCAGACAACATGTTCATGTGTACAAGTTTAATGCACAAGCTTTTATGATTTAAATTTAAAAAAATTAAATTCCTTACATTATCTAATTCTTTGGAATCCTTTTTAGGGGCCTTTAAAGGCTTCTTTTTCCCACCTGTGAATAAAAAAAAAATTACTGTACAGGAAAACAGATTATATTGACGAAACATGTATTGTAGAACACCCTCTACCCTTGGAACACTGCTAGTGTTGTGTTGGCTCCTCAGAAGACAAGTCGCTAGCTAACTAAGCTTTAATATACAATAAATAGAGTTCATTGTCAGCTAGCACACAGAAGTAATAAGTCAAAGATATTTTTAATCAATTGAAATTTTAACTGGAATGAGATAAAAAGTCATTAGAAGTCCTGGAAATTGCTTTCAAAAGGGGAGAATGAAGATAACACTAATTTTAATCCAGCAAAAATTAAATGGAGAATTGCAGGAAGAGGGAATTCAGCTGGGCAGCTATGGTACAAGTCCAAGCATACGAGGGGTGTCTGAAAAGTCTTGAGCCTCAAAAAAACAAAACATGGTACAAGACTTCTGATGATTTATTTTTCAACATAGTCCCCCTCGATGGCTGAACACTTTCTCCAGCGGTGCTGAAGTGCCATTATCCCGGCGTAGAACTCTTTTGTTTGGAACTCCAAGAAACTTTCTATAGCGTCTATGACGTCATTGTCACTGGTAAAATGGCGACCAGCCAGGGCTTTTTTTCATTTATGGAAATAGATGAAAGTCAGAGGGGGCTAAGTCTGGCGAATAAGGCGGATGGAGAACAAGTTTGTATCCACAATCACGAATTGTTGCCATGGCAACCACTGAGGTGTGGGCTGGAGCATTGTCATGATGAAAAAGGACCCCTCTGGTGAGCATTCCTGGCCTTTGTCCATACTTCTTGTTGCTTGAGGCCCGTTATCTTGCTCACTTGCTCCTTATCTTACACAAACCACTTCCTTGATAAGATGGTGTGTCACCTTGCCCTGGGTCTTTGGGAAATATTCTAAGCCTCCGCCCTTAAGACTGTTGCTCTGGTGTCTATCAGCACCTTTTGCCTTAGCTATGACTGTCACTTCCATTTCCTCACCTCGATGCCAGCTGAGGAAAACTTCTGGTCTCTGTTCTGCAGCACCCCACAAGCCATTGAATGGGAGAAGCTAGATGCTATGACATTGTGAGGAAGATCCAGCTACCTGTAGAAAAAGCCACCAATCTTCATTTTGAGGGAGTCAACTGTTGTCAGTGGAATCTATCAAGAAGCAGAGGTCACAAAACTTGGGACCCAGATACAATATAGATAGAACAAGGCCCGGTGCCTGCTAGCTTCACGGTCTTAGCTGAACTTTTAAATGGTAGCAGAGTCTTTCATAGTTGAGTCAAAAAGCTTGTTCACACTCTTGACTGATCGCTCTGTAATGCAGGAGATGGTAAATGGAATTTGTTGACCATCACGGTGGGTTTAAAACTTATCTTTGCTCAGGTGATACATTTCTTAAACCCTTGAAGGGCCAATATTGCTGTGATGCTAAGGTTGTCCATATGAGTATCTAGCTTTACATTACCACACATATCCCTTTGTTGAAGACAGCAGGAGTTGATTTGTGGGAGATTTAGTTTTTTCTGGTAGGTTTAGTATCCATATACAGACTCAACTTTGTAATTGCACACACATGAAAATGAAGCAAACAATGTGGAGACACAGTTTGTGAGTATATTTTTTTGGTAGTTAGAAGTAATATGGGCAGCAAATGAAGTTGGATTATTAAGAGGACTGTTATAGTTCTGCAAGTTAGTAGGAATTCTTTTGGTTAAAGATCAGAAGTATTGGCTACAATTTAAGAAACAAGAAAGCTTGTAGACTGTGTGATATAGAAAGATATTCTTCACTTTCCTAATGCCTTGAAAATGTTAATTATGGTGTGTGAACACCTCTCAGTTAGTGGAATATTCTTTGCATGTGTATTGTTAGAGTAGCTTTCCAGTTCAGGTTCATTAAAGAACCACTACACCAGAGTCTTTTGGAGAGTGGTGTATTAGAAAATGTTCACATTAAAATTATCCTCTTTTATTTCTAATCCCAAGGTTTGCTCAACCAATTTTTATCTATATTGATAGTTTGAAAGAAAGAGTGATACCAGTATTAATAGCATCATCATTTTAACATCTACTTATCCATGCTTGCACAGGTCTCATGAAATATGACAGTGAAGTTTGTTTAGAGACAAACAATAGGCTTCTTTCAGATTTTACCTACCAAATCCATTCATAAAGATTTGGTTGGACCAGAGCTTTAGTAAATGACACTTGCCTAAGGTCCTATGCAGTGAAACTGAACACAAACTATGTGGTTGTGAAGTAAACTTAAACCACACAGATATGCCTTTGGTTTAATGATGATAATGTCTTCTTTTACACCTGACAAATTTCTACTGTTCTTAAACTGAATGTCTCCTTCCTCATTTCTATTTGATGTTCTCAGACATATTTAACATAAGCCCACTCTAGAGGTAAAGAATCACGACTTCAGGCCTGGGAAAGCGACGATTCTTCAGAGGGTACCCTAGAGATGGGATGGGATGTAATTTTTCAGATAAGATCAGATCACTAACACACCATCATTAATCCCTCAGATTTAAATGAGATGTTCACGGTAGAAAGCTTTTGAGCATGTCTGTTTGATCAGAGCTGACCTTGGATAAACAACGCTATCATTATACTTATAGCATATCTAACCACATATTTTGCAATATTATCTATATAATCACGGCATCAGTTAATTTTGGAATACAGTAAATGTTAGTTTTCTTAAAATTTTTATAATAAAAGGTGCACGACACAAAGGAATAGTTTTGTTATCCTAAATAATTTGAGCTGGGTGGGGAAGTGGATTCTTTACGCCCAGCAAGCTGAAGTCAAGATTCTTCAAGTCGATTCACTCATAGAAACCTTAAAGAACAATTCTACCTACATTCTGAATGAAATATTGCAATGTGTCCCGTTACACTTTGCAAAGACAATTAATAAGTTACCGAATGATTAAAACGGTCTGGAACTCTTTTTTAAAATAATCATAACCATAATCCATGCATTCGAAAACGTATCCCCTTCAAATTTTACTAAAAATATGGGCATTAATGACAGATTGCTGCCCGCCACCACCGACTTTATGTGGATACAAAGACAGTGGGATACCGCCAAATTCCCTTACAATACATCCTTATTGTTTTACAGAACAATGTTAGCCCCAGATATACAAAAAAGATAGGAAGATTACAACTGAAACACTTTTGATCATAGAAATCGTTCAATCAGGACTGATCTAGATTAACAATCTGTCCGAGTAATTTAAAACAACTCGAATATTTCTTACTTCTCAGCCCACACATTTACACCAAACACTCCACGTGATATATGGCCATAACATTACTTACGGCTGTAATTGTCCGAACTAACTACAAAGCTATTTTATAACTTCTTACTATTAATAAAGTCATTTATATTAATTTTCTAATGTTTCACAATTTAATTTCTATCATCTCTTAAATCTTGCTTCGAAGTTTGAATTAATTTAGTACAGAAATAAAAATGTTTTTCGGAGGGGTACATGACCGGCAAGTGATTTGATACGTGAGTGAGTGGAAACTAAAACGATCACAGCGTGGAAGACATATTAGCCGTTCAAAACGACACAAAAATTGTTAAATTCACATTTTTTATATGTTAAAAGGTGATAGAATGTTCGTTGCACCAAATCGTGACCTGCTAAATTCACAAGCAAAGGAATTAACCATTTACAGATTTCTAAAAAAACAACAACAAAAAAAACGTAGCATTGCAACAGAGAAATTTATTCTTAAATCAACATAAAAACATAAAAAGCAATAACTAATTACAACTTCTAATAAACAATCGCTAACTCAAGAACTTTGGAACAATTTGAGTTCTTTTGACTAATAAATCATTCGATGCTTTGGGCATAATTCAATTAAAACACAATTAAAAAACAAAAAAAAGAGCAATCAACAATTTAAAAAAATAGAAATATACATCAAGACATTGAGTAAAGATATTCAGAAATTAAATGACAATATTAATAATAAATATGAGAAAGAAGCTACATACCAGAACGTCCAGACATTTTAAATTAAGTTTCAGAGAAAAAAAACGCGAACTTTCCTTTGATTGTGAATGACGAAGGGAAGGAATCAAGGTTTATATAAATGCGCATACTCCGGAGTTAATGTAAAATGAGAGTTGGTTCTCGGTAATGAAATACGTAACCATGCACAAAGTGTTTGATGACTGCGTGCGTTGTTGATAACACACACACACACACACACACACATCTCTCTCCCACTCTCTCTCAATATATATATATAGTGTGTGTGTGTGTGTGTGTGCATATGTGCATACACACACACACACACAAACACGCATACACCCACTCATGTATTGAGTTCTATTTCTTCTGTTTCTTTCCTCAAAACTATACTGGCAGACTTTCGGAATAGTTCTCATATACATAAAAATTAAAGAATGAATTAAGAGAGAAACAAGAATCAATTAAGACCTATTTTCTCCATTGTTTGTGTTGATCTCCAACTTGAACGGTTGTTTTGCATTAAGATATTTCGATTCACGGGCAAGAACTTGCACTAAACAACCTATGATACAGTATTCACTGTCCTTTCCTTATTTTATTATCCTTTAAATGGTGTTAAAATGTTCGTCGCTTGAAATCCCGATCGGGGCAGAGCAGAACAGCGAGCTGGCAGAATCGTTGCCATGACAGGTGAAATGCTTTGCAACATTTCGTCCGTTTTTACGTTCTGAGTTCAAATTCCGCCGAAGCCGACTTTGCCTTTCATCCTTTCAGGGTCGATAAAATAAGTACCAGTCGAACACTGGGGTTGAAGTAATCGACTTAACCCCTCCCTTGAACTTGCTGGCTTTGTGCTAACATTTGAAACAAATATGACAGGGCAGGGCTATTATTTCTGGCAAGTCAAGCAACTGCGTAAGGACTCCTTATTTTGGTTTGGTCCACCGTGGCCACTTGTTTCTCTGACAGAAAAAGAGAGTAAGCGAGAGGAAATTAGGATGATTTTGTCCCATTATTCTTTCCTTTAATCAAAAGTATTCTTTTCTACATTTCAAACAACTGGAATTATCATTATATAGATACTTCTTTCAAAATCCCAATTTTGTTACGCTACATATCCACTTGCGGCAAGTCTTTGATAAAATATTTTGCAATGGCAGTCTTTAGAGGAACGTGTTTCCTGTTCCTGAAACACGTTTCTTATTTCGAATCATTTCTTTCCTTGAGGAGTGGGAGAATTTTGTTGAAAAATAGTGATAGCTTAAATTGAAAGACAGCTGATTGCTCGTATCATGATGTCTTAAAGTGAAGAATAACCGATCCACAATTGTGTTATATATAGATGTATATAGCATCATTATATTGATCAAACTATTGGATGTTGTTATACACCGCTGATCACAATGCACTTTCTCGAGTTTTCTTAAGCACAGCATTATCGTCAAAGGTCTTGGTCACTTGTCATCGCTTCCGTTAGGCCCAGCATTCGAAAATCATGCTTCACCACCTCGTCCCATGTCTTCCTGGGTTTACCTCTTCCACAGGTTCCCTCCACAGTTAAAGATCGGCACTTCTTTACATAGCTGTCTTCATCCATACGCATCACACGACCATACCAGTGCATTCGTCTCTCTCGCACAGCACACCTGATGCCTCTTATATCCAGTTTTTCTCTCATGATATTTACGCTCTGTAGTACATGCACACTGATATTGCACATCCATCGAAACGTACTAGTTTCATTTCTTTCAAGCCTTCGCATGATCTCTGCGGTCACAGCCCACGTTTCACTGCCATGTAGCATAGTTGTTTGCACACAGGTATCATACAGTCTGCCTTTCTGAAGGAGAGGCCCTTTGTTACCAACTGAGGTAGAAGCTCTTTGAACTTTGCCCAGCCTATTCTTATTCTAGCAGCTACGCTCTCGGAACACTCGGATCACTGCTGACTCGGTCACCTAGATAACGGAAGCTATCGACTACTTCTAGTTTTCCACCATAGTATTTGATGGAGTTTATTTTCTGTACATTTCTAGTGTTTATTGTACACACACACACACACACACTCCCAAACTAGGGAATGGAGTAGATAAAATTCAGGCTATATATGTTTCATAGCCAGCAGAACCTAGGAAGTGGTAATTGCCCAAACGAGGGGTAATCCGCTAGCTGCTCGTTGAGCCAAAGATACCTTAATCAAATGAAGTTTACGTTGTCGTCAAGGGATCCCTTGTTAATTCGAAGGAGATTCGATCGAAAATGCGTGGAAAGCACCACAGTTTTCTCGACTCTCTAACGATTCTGCCAACTTGCTACCTTACAATACGGTTTCAAATTTTGGCAGAAGACTAGCAATTTTAAGGGTGGAAGTAAGTTGATTACATCGACCCAAGTGTTCGAATGGTCACTTATTTTATCGACCCCGAAAGGATGAACGGCCATGTCGACCGCGGCAGAATTTGAACCCAAAGCATAAAGAACCGGAAGAAATGCCGCTAAGCATTTTGTCCGACTAGTTAATGATATTGCCAGCTCACCGCCTCATAATACAACAGATTACAACTCTCGACCTTTCCTCTCGTAAATTCGTTGTTTTCTCACTCCAACCAAACCCACCATATTTACCTTAAATTAATGTTTTTTTTTTTTTACATAATACAAACTTTAAGAGCAAATTGTTTACCAATTACTTTTAATGACTATTGAATTACAACTTCATGAAAACAAACAGAATGTGCAATATTACCCAGATTTAACTGAAACACTGTAGCATATCTGAGACGATAGATCTGTAAGTTAGTCCTATACATTATCTCGGTCCTCTGAGTGCAAAGCTAATTGGATCTAGTCAACGTCAACTGTATTACAGATAATTTGACGAACGAATGCTATAATTTAAAGATTAAATTAAAGCAATTAAGACTGGCAGCAAATCTGACAAAAGGCAGATCTGTCTATTTATAGACAACGATTTTACTTTTTAACAGAGTATGAAACCTTAGGCAAGTGTGCAAGACAAATAACCAAATGGGTTATATATTACTTAACCAGTTACTGAGTCGCGATTTTCATATCCACTGAAGGTTTTTCGTTATGTCTGGGGTTAGGGTTAGGGTTAGGGTTAGCAGGTGTATTCATTGCCTTTAGTAATTAAAGACGACCAGATTAAAGTGAGTGGTTAGAGGATGGATGTACAGGTGTAGTAATTAGTAGAACAATAGAAGCATGTCTATCGCATCCATAGTGAAAGTGACAGGATATACCAAAAGAAAAATAGAAGGAAACTGAAGAAGGTTGTGACACACACACACACACAATATGTTATCTGTATTCTATGATATATATGATATATATATATATATATATATATA
>NC_068984.1:132587951-132590887 GCF_001194135.2 Octopus bimaculoides | reverse complement strand
ATATAGATGTACATATATATTATATTATATTATATCATATATGTATATTCAAGATATGATTTATACAGCAAAATATACATTTATTTCAAAACTCTCTTGATAAGTTGCTTTTAACTCTAGGTTAGATGCTGTTGTTAGTTCTTAGATCAGTTATCCACTTGTTTAATTCTTTGTTGCTTCTTAATAATTTAAAGCTATTTATTCATAAAACCAACCATTGGAGTTAAATTGCCGGATATGTAATGATTCACCAGAAAATTAATAAGCCCTATTGAATTTTGTATAGTGTTCTAAGAGGGTTTTTAAAGTCCACGAAGCTTTTCATTATAAAACATTTATAAAATAAATCAAGCGGTACCAGAAAGAGAGCTTGGTTTTCAGGTTCCCTTCACTGGAAAATTTATACAGAGGGTTACTGATGTCGAGTGTCAAACTCCTTCATGAATGTATTTTAACAACAAGCATCACCACCAAAATGTATTTGATTCTTAAGGGAAGGTAAGAAGGCTCCTAAGGTAAAAAGCAACCACGGAGGACCCATTCTCTGTTTTGCATGAGAGCTTTGACTGAGAGATGCAACTGGATCTGAAGAACAGACTCATCTTTCCTGAAGAAAGTTGGTTTAACAGCGCTCTGACCAGATACGGTTCTTCTATCCAGGAGCACGGAAATGATCATAGCGACCAAACTAATATCCTGCGAGGACATTTAGTAGAAAGTGGGTTATACATCTTTAGATGTATACCTGACTTTCCTACTATGTAATTAAAGAATATAACGGAACGCTGAACTCCAGACTATCAACTTAAACAACACTTTATTCAGGTGGTAAATATATACATCTTTAGTTCTTGTTGTTACAGCTTCTGTGTGTATGAGCATAGTTGTTGGGACGTTGTTCTGTAGTTGTGAGCGAGCTGTCGAGTGTAAGTCCGAAACATGTAGAGAGACAGCTTAAATACGTCCATGCTCAATCGCTGGCCAGCGAGAAAGAGAATGAATTGAGCGGGAACGCTTGGTTGTTTAATTCTACGCATGCGTAAGACTACGCATGCGCACGGCGTTACTACAGACATATTTCTAACCAACTGAAGAAAGTCTTGGTTGATGAGATACATATCAAAAATTGTCATGCTGCCTCATTATGTATTGAATTCGGTTGTCGCAGCTTCCCAGCTAGGTCAGTGGGCTATTTCTGGCAGAAGATTGTTTTGGAACCCAAACGACTGAAGAAAGCCACGATCAGAGATATTCATGAATCCTGTTCTGTTGTGATCGTGGCTGACAAGAAACTCCAGATGGAGCTCTTCTGCAAGCGAAGGCTAATTGAGTCCTCGATGCTTGATTCAGGCAAAGCCACTGTCTAAGGGGGAAAATCGCTTGTCATACGTATTACTGAGGAGACAAAGGTTTCCAACAATGAAATAATTTTAATTACCATCAGGATAACTTGTAACATCTTTAGGTAGCTCATGCAGTTTCTGCTCAAAGCAGAAAGATCTCTGATGATTACTTCAGATTTTTAAAAATGTATTCTGTTTCGTATGAGAGGCTACGAAATTCTCTATTTTATCTATTAGACTATCTATAAGCAAAAATGTAATTACAATCAGTAATGCATTAAGCCAGTTAGACAAGTCTTTATCGAAGGGACACAACTTATGTTGTCTTCGTTTTCAAGAATTGATTTCTTAAACGGGGGTGACTTCCCTTTATTTTTATGATCTGTATTATTTACAATGTGAATGATCTTCCTTTACTCCAGTAAGAATTTCGCAAGTACATACTCACGCACGCGCTCCCTCCCCCACATACTCGTGTACAAATGCAAACATACACGTACACACATTCACATATCCCCGACACACACACAAACTCACGCATATACAAATGCATGCATACATAAACGCATGCACAGTCATATTTGTATGTGTTTTTCCTTTTTTTAATTCAGAATAAATTTTGATCGGCCACCTACTTGGTAGCAAGGTTGTGAAGGAAAGCATTCTTTAAATCTTAAGGTCTTGCAGATCTTTATAGTCCTAGATATCGCGATGATTTGTAGTATATCAATCAAGGATTTGCATTTTCGCCTCAAGATCCCACGTTCAAAGAATCCCGTTGCTCCAATAAACTGTGAAACTGAAAGTGTATCTTGGGAACTGGATACACTTGCAAACTCCTTATCAGTGGTTCATAGATAGCCAATTCTGATCCCCCCGCTTCAATCGGTGCCCGGAGCATGTGTTCACCTTGCCCCCCCCCTCCAGTTACGCTACTGGTTGGGGAATATTTTTCGATAACGAAGTTTTTCACTGAGCTTTTTCATTTCGTGTTTAATGGTTATTAGTTTGTCCGTTTAAAATTGCAACTGGTGGTTCGTGAAAATATTATTCATTTGCATTTTATGATAGCATCTAATTGCCCAATATGTTTTTAGCGTCTGTCGACATTTCTCTCCAGAGAGGTTATCCATTTTTTCTGCAGAGCGGTCATCCATTTTTTCTGCAGAGCGGTCATCCATTTTGGTTGTCTCTTTCTAATTACGATCGGTCTCTCTTACTTCCATCCGTTGAGGAATGGAAAACGTAGCACAGTATAACAGTACATTTAATGCCCTAAAGCTGGAATTCTCGATCGCTGTAAGTTATTAGCTACTAGGTCGTAGACAATACCAGTTCAGTAGGTTTTCTTTCGGTTTGTGTGTTAATTGTTCTCTCATGTAATTGTCAATTACTTGTAGAGATGGTGAACTTTTGTTTGAATTTTACTGTTGGTTATGCTTCGAGTTTCTCGTATTCTTCATTCATTACTTCTAGTTGTTTTCCAATGGCAACATGTTTGTCTTAGTATTATAGGTGTTATCGCATTTGTATGTATGCATGCAAATGCATACATTCAAACTAGTTTCTCGCATATATATATATATATATATA
>NC_068984.1:132585080-132587600 GCF_001194135.2 Octopus bimaculoides | reverse complement strand
TTCGTCTTTACTTTCTGAGATCACATTCCCCTGAGGTCGACTTTGCCTTTTATACTTTCGGAGTCGATGAAATAAAGTACCAGCTAAAAACTGGAGTCGACGTAGTCGATTAGTCTTCTCCCTACAAAAGTTCATGCCTTGCACCTATATCAGAAACCATTAATATACCTTTCTACAAGAGGCACAAGGCCTGAAATTTCGGGGGAGGGAATAAGTCGAATACATCGATCCCCAGTGCTTGAGGATGAAAGGCAAAGAGGATAAAAAGCAAAGTCGACCTCGGCGGAATTTGAACTCAGAACGTAAAGACGGACGAAATGCCGCTAAGCATTTTGCCCGGAGTGCTAACGATTCTGCCAGCTCGCCACCTTTCAGAAACCATTAATACACATCTGAATTTATTGTGTTCTATATGTGTTTGGTGCATGATGTGTCATAAAAATTTTTTTTTTGTTCGTTTGACGTGGTCTTCGTTGAAGGTACAGAGCATGGACTCTATGGGATACTCCAGACTGATTCAAATTGATCAGCTCCCCACCAAAGCTAGGTTTCATCTCAGCCTTCTGTATGATGTATTGTATGAGATATGTGGCAGGTGCTGAAAAGTTCCTGGCTTTGAGTAACAGAAAACACCGGTAGATCAGTTAATTTTGATTTTATTCAACATATTTCCCTTTCAGATTCACACACACTTATTGCAGTGGTCCTTCAGTTTTTCTAAACCCTGTAAAAGAAGTCTGAAGATTGGGCCTCTAGCCAGGCCTTTTGCGACATCCTTAAAGCCAGGAACTTTCCAGTGCCCCTTCGTAGAGTTTACTCGCGATAAAACTGAGACTGAAGTTATCCACTACATCGTCCTCAGCAGCATTACTATTTTCTAGCTCACACGACTAGGAAATCTTTGGTCTGCAGCAAATTACAATTAACATCTTCCAAGGAAGCTACAATGAAGTCTGTAGAGAGGATTATGAGGTCCCGGTGTCATACATATCGCACAGACAGGCACAGCATCTGCTTCTTTCTGAAGATGAATTAAGATTTTCGCACCACTAGACCTCGTCCATTATCATTTATGGTATACCGCCGTACAGCTGTAAATCACGCATCTACTTAAACTCGGATGTGATATGCATCCCGACGTCTACAAAGACCCATCCTTCCTCGATTTCCACGACGCGCTTTGGTCTTCCGGCCCCGTTGAGCGGCTTTAGTGCCCTCGTACCTTAGTGTACATGCATTAGCTGGACTAATTTATGTAGTATTTATGCTTAACACTGAAGTAATAGCCAAATGTCTTTTAACAGTCTCCTCTATAATTACCTGTTAACTCCTCAACGTATAATCATTAAACTCTAATGCTTTATGTTATTTCATTGTAATCTTTCAAGACTGTTTCTTTACCTATGCATAAACGATGATTGTCTTTTGACGCCGTCGAAGATGTTTTCACAGTAAAGAGAACGCTATACGAATAGAATATTAATCGAACAACTCTTTTGTCAGCTGCTTATCTATCATAATGGCTCTACTCAAATAGAGTTGACCGAAACCTCTTAACAATAGCAAGTGCCTCCTCCTCCTCCACGTCCTCCACATCCTCCTCCTCCTCCTCGCCGCCGCCGCCGCCGCCGCCACCACCACCACCTCCCTCTTCGTCGTCGTCGTCGCCGTCGTCGTCGCCGTCGTCGTCGTCGCCGTCGTCGTCGTCGTCGTCGTCGTCATCATCATCATCATCAGCAGCAGCAGTAACATCAGCAAATGCCGGCTTTTACGAACGGCTTCATCGGCAATTATAGAGTCTCAGTGGTTTTTCTTGAGTAAGGCTGTCTTTATCTGAATTGGTCGAAGTTGATATAACACTGCTATTAATGGACGCCGAGATTGGTGTGTGTAAATATTGATTGAGTCAACTTTAACATAAAAACATCTCCGGTTTCTTTTGCTTTACCTATTGTAGTAGGGGGTGACACAATAAAACCTGTCTGTTGATGCTTACTATAAGGCCTTTTGTTTCTTTTTATTAATTGAGACACGCCTTCTGTCTATCAAACTATAATCTCGAGCTGACGATACAGGGTTGGGATGGACGCGGAGGGCGTGTGGGGTGGGTACAGTGATATTGATGAAGATGGTAGGAATGGTACGATGGCAGTGAAGGTGGTGGTACGCGTAGGGGTGATGGTGGTGTTGGTGGTGATTGTAATGATGGGTGGTTGTGGAGGCGGTGGTCGTCGTCGCCGGTAAAGACATCTTTTATCTTTTACTAGAGTTTGTTCTCCCACATCGCTTGACAACCGGTGTTGGTTTGTAATTTAGTGGTTCGGTCAAAAAAAATGTATAGGCGTAGGAGTGGGTGTGTGGTAAGTAGCTTGCTTACCAACCACATGGTTCCGGGTTCAGTCCCCCTGCGTGACACCTTGGGCAAGTGTCTTCCACTATAGCCTCGGGCCGACCAAAGCCTTGTGAGTGGATTTGGTAGACGGAAACTGAAAGAAGCCCGTCGTATATATATATATATAT
>NC_068984.1:132582255-132585070 GCF_001194135.2 Octopus bimaculoides | reverse complement strand
GATGGGTGGTTGTGGAGGCGGTGGTCGTCGTCGCCGGTAAAGACATCTTTTATCTTTTACTAGAGTTTGTTCTCCCACATCGCTTGACAACCGATGCTGGTGTATTTAAGAAAGAGTGAGAGAAAGTTGTGGTGAAAGAGTACAGCAGGGTTCACCACCATCCCCTGCCGGAGCCTCGTGGAGCTTTAGGTGTTTTCGCTCAATAAACACTCACAACGCCAGGTCTGGGAATCGAAACCGCGATCCTACGACCGCGAGTCCGTCGCCCTAATCACTGGGCCATTGCGCCTCCACAAGAAGTCATAGAAATTCTCTGACAATTACCTCTAACTCTCTCCGGAGGTATGGCAAGGAGCCGAACCCTGCTGCCACACATACGACCTTCCAGCAGTATTACAAAGACGTCTGAATTGAGCCTAAGGCCCAGTTCTAAGATGTGGGGATGAACTTCAGCGTGCAGACGCTGTATCCCTTCATGCTGGTCTCTAATGCAGCTGTCCATGTCTAACAGCCTTTACAGTGTTCACAGAGCATTGAGCAGCAGCCTTGATATCGGCATTTTGATGCCAGGTGCGAACTACCATGATACAGGTAACTCTTTTCCAATATTTAGATGGCTTCCAGTCCTCTATATCAGCCAACTATAATTTCAACTACAACTATAATCGTTGTGCTCTGGTTTTGGTTTTTGTTTAACCTCAATTCAATCCTAATCGAGCTGATCCAGTCGTGACCATCCTGTACGTGCAGGGAATCCAGGACTCTACTATCCAACGTATCTTTTTGTAAGTTAAAGTGTGATGCTAGAAAGTTCTGTCTGTTATTTCTAGCAAATCAAACGTCTGCGTAGAGGCTCCTTCGTGGACTCGATTTCTCTCCCATGAAAATCAGAGACCTATCTTGGCCTACTCTGGCCTGGACTGGTCTGGTCAGGTCTGGCCAGGTCTGATCATGTCTGGCCTGGTCTAGTCTGGTCTGGTTTGGCCTGATCTGGCCTGGTCTAGCTGAGTCTCTATGTTACAAATCACTAATTACATCAACGACTGCAGTAATAGCAACAAGAACAATCACATAAAAAAACAAATCCACATTTACTAACAAACACAATTCTCATGAGGCTGGTTCCTCTGTTCTCTCTCTCTTCTTTCTCCCTCTGTCTGTCTGTTCTCTCTCTCTTTCTGTTTTCTATCTCTCTCTGTTTTCTCTCTCGCTCTGTTTTTTTCTCTCTCGCTGTTTTTTTCTCTCTCTCTCCTTCCCTTTCTCACTTTCTCTCCTCTCTCTGCCTTTCTCCATTTCTTTCTCTCCCTCACACAGTCTCTTCAGCACTATCTCTCTCTCTCTCTCACTCTCCTTATTTCTCTCTGTCTCTCTCTTCACATTGATGTCTAATTATATAAAGTAGACCAGTTTGATAAATTCGACAAATTACTTTGTAAACATCAATCCCAGAAGGTACTATCAGAAATCACATAAACAGCCCCACCCCACGCAGGAATGGCTGTGTAGTAGGTAGCTTGCTTACCAACCACATGGTTCTGGGTTCAGTCCCACTGCGTGGCGCCTTGGGCAAGTATCTTCTACTATAGCCTCAGGTCGACCAAAGCCTTGTGAGTGGATTTGGTATATATATATATAACACTCTCTCTTTCCTTTCCTGAGCGTCCAATAATACTATCCATATCACGTCCTCACTTTGTTGTTTTTTTGTTATTGTTTTTTTGAACTATATATATATATATATATATATATATATATATATATATATATATATATATATATACAGGATTAAAATAATAAAATAAGAAGAGTTAATAAACGAGTGAAGAAAAAATATATATAGTGCGTGTGTTTATTTGGCAAAAAAAAAAAAAAAATAATGACCGTCTCGAAATACAACAACATCTGTTTCAACACACGATTTCACATCATGAATCTTACAACACAAATTGATAAACGCAAAATTTCTCCTCTTCTAAACAAAGGCAAAGCAACAGCCCCTTTCGATTCGTATAAAAAGACGAAGAAATTTCCTGTTTTATCATCTTGGATTTATTTTCTAGAAGAGTTCGGTTAAACGAACAAAAGCGCTAATAAAAAAAATATCTAAAATACTGATTGCCTCCATTTTCTTAATATACAATATCTGTACACCACTTCAAACAATCTATCTATCTATCTATCTATCTATCTATCTATCTATCTATCTATCTATCTAAAGTAGACCAGTTTGATAAATTCGACAAATTACAGAGTAAACATCAATCCCAGAAGGTACTATCAGAAATCACATAAACAGGCTCACACACACACACACACACTACAAACATATACACATACATTCATGCATATGTCCATCGAAACCTCCAGCTTCAAGACCCAGATTATAAATTCACATTAAACCAATAGAAGAATTCGAAGGTTTTCTTAGTCCAACGGTAGAACGCCTGTGATAGATCTATCTATCTATCTATCAATCTATCTATCTATCTATCTATGCCGGTGCCTCAGCACGGCCGCAGTGTAATGACTAAAAGAAGTAAAGGATAGAAAATTAAAGACACATTACACGCTTTCATATATATATATAGGTGCGCTACGGTGGATTATTTAAGACTTGGCTCTTATTTCTAGCAGCTAGATGCTCATTAAGCATCATTACGATATTTCATAGCTCCTTAAAGCTATCATAACTGCGTTCCACCAATGCTACTACTGGTGATATCATCAAATTTTGAATTGATCCACAGATGATATGAACAGTAGTGACATCTAACTTCAAATCTCAGTGTTTGAATATTTCATTTAAATATATATA
>NC_068984.1:132569985-132576384 GCF_001194135.2 Octopus bimaculoides | reverse complement strand
TTTGCTTGTCCATTTGTTCCCTAAACAATTTAATAAGTTCTACTGTCTGTTTTTCAGCCATTGTTATTACGATGAATAATTTTACGGTAAAGTAAGCATGTATCCTATCGGTCCTACCGGCGACGCCAATAAACTCTGTTATGTTTCCCTCGGACTGACTCGCAGAGATAACATAACGAGTTATACAATTTAATTATTACATTTATTGTTCAATTACATACAAAGAACGCACTCACCCAATGTTCGTTATGAATAAACAAAAGTCATGTCCGCCATATATATATCAATGACATTTTACTACGACAGTCCCACAAGACAACAACAATGAAACAATGAACTCAGACGAACCACATGACACACGGAACGTCAGACGAATTACATATCTAACAGTCCATATAACAATACCAACCTATATACCTACGTACCTATCTACCGACCTATCTACCTATCTAACGATATATGTACTTATCACTTTTATATCTTGTCCTGAACCGAAGCAACACACTCTTCTCTCCACAGTTCTTCATTTTCAGAAGATTGGCAAGTTTCAAAACGTTGGGTTCTATACTTCGCACAACGAATACGCTTTACGAAATTAAATAGAACTGATGTTCCCTTTGATTCAGAACGATACAACAGTAGTACGTGAAGACTTAGACTTAACTTGTTAAGGTTAATCTCTACAGATTTTCTATAGAAATTGTAGTCAGCACTGATTTTGTTACGACGTTTCGTATCCGAGACATTTGATGTAAACAACAATGAATATATTATGATTTCAAGTGATGTAATAACACAGTAGAACACAATATTGACTTATAAAGAACGTTTAATATACTTTGTAGTATATTATGGTTGCATAACGAAATACGGTGTCCCTACAGGTCATTAATACTTAGTCTCATGTCTGTTCTGAGCCTTAGAACTCAAATGTCCGGAGCTTAAACCGGTTTCCCTGGCGTATAAATGACTGAGATTATAACACTCTGCCTCGTCCTGAACGGGATGCCGGTCCGTCGCAGGTTTAACTTTCCAGCAATTTCAGATACTCCTTTACAGCTGAGTGGACTGAAGCAACATGAAATGGAGTGTTTTGCTGAAGAACACAACACATCGCCCGCCCGGTCTTATGTACGTGAGTGCAACACCCTGTGCATTGGGTGACGCGCTTTCAAGGTGTATATAATCAAAGAATTCTGCCCGTGGCCTTCTTTCGAATCGTGTTTCGTTTCACTCACATGGTATTACAATTGACAAAGCCATGATTGTCATTTTATCATCTTATATTCTTTTCATGTATAGTCCTAGGTATGACATTCAACTGCGTCCGTTAGCGGGATCCTGGTTCAGGAGTTTCATAATTTTGAGGAATGTGGAATCACTTCTTAGCCAATATTGTTCCCAAGTCTACTCTGACCAGGCATGGTAGCACCTGTCGGGGTCCCAGTTATAGGTTAATTAGCATGCCATGGAAGAAATTCCCTGCACAAACCCTCACTACCATATGATCACCTTGGGAAAGGAAAATTCCAGAAGAGTCAGCATTGACAGCAGAGAGTGGAGTCTTCTAGGTAGTGCGGTGCCCTCTTTGACACTCATCCGGCAGCTCCAGCATTGGTGGAATTCTTCAGCTGGGACAAGGCCACTCTAATGCAAAACCTACAGGGTGCTGGTCACCACTGCTCTCTTAGCCCCGATGAGATTGCGCAGACTGACTCTCACTTTAAAACTATTAAGCACAAGAAGACAGAAAAGTCCTACAGCATCGAGGATCACGCTTTATCTCGTGATCTTAGGACACAAAGAAGCTGTCATCATTCTTTCCATGTAAATTCTTTTATTCTTTATTCTTTTACTTGCTTCAGTCATTTGACAGCGTCCATGCTGGAGCACCGCCGTTAGTCGAGAAAATCGACCCCAGGACTTATTTTTTGTAAGCCTAGTACTTATTCTATCGGTCTCTTTTGCCGAACCGCTAAGTGACGGGGACGTAAACACACCAGCATCGGTTGTCAAGCGATGTTGGAGGGACAAGCACATAGACACACACACACATATATATATATATACGACGGGCTTCTTTCAGTTTCCGTCTACCAAATCCACTCACAAGGCTTTGGTCGGCCCGAGGCTATAGTAGAAGACACTTGCCCAAGGTGCCACGCAGTGGGACTGAACCCGGAACCATGTGGTTGGTAAGCAAGCTACTTACTACACAGGCACTCCTGCGACTACAACCACACAGCCACTCCTGCGCCTATAACCACACAGCCACTCCTGCGCCTATAACCACACAGCCACTCCTGCGCCTATGTGTAATTTTGTGTGAGAAACCCTTCGTTAAATAATGGTCTGAGTTTAAAGAAAAGGCAGCGACGATGGCGCCTTTAGCTCGGGTTCTAAGACTGTTGGTGGAAGGGGAAGGAAGAGTCTATGGTTTATGGCTTATGCTCACACTGGAGACTTCTTCCACATGTCTGCAACAGATTGGATTCTGCTAAAAGTACCTAAGAGGTCAGGTGCCAGATTAAGTCCAATCCAATTCCTCTTTTTTGCGAAGTCAAGTGCGTTCTATTGATAATTTGTGTGTGTGTGCGTGTGCGTACGTGTGTGCGTGCGTGCGGTGCGTTTGAGTGTGCTTGTGCGTGCACGTATGTGTTGTGTGCGCGCGCGTGTGAGTATATACGCTTGTATACATATATGCGTACACACACACACACACACACACACATATGTGCATATACATACATACATGCATACATACCTATATAAATGTATGTATGTAGTTATTGTGGATTTTGAAAAGTTTACACTTACACCCGCACTCGGACACGCGCTTGTGTGTATGTATGTATGTATGTATGTATGTATGTATGTACGTACGTATGTATGTATGTATGTTTGTATGTATGTAGTCAATTCAAACATGAACAAGGAAGAAAAAACACGAAAAAACAACGCGAGGACGTGGAATAAGTAGTGATATTGGTATGTATGTATATATATATGTATATATGCATGTATATATGCGTATACATATGCATGTGTAAATGAATGTCTTTATCTATAGAAATTCTCATGTATATCGTTCAAATAATTCTATAAAACACACTTGTGTCCATATTTCCACATATTTATCTATGAATGCCCACATACATGCTTTCGTATACACATGCACAGGTACACTTAAACGTTGTCACATCTCCATGCACACATCTCCACACATCCACATTCACACACACACATACTCACACACATCTAAATTCATACACACACACGGACATCCAGAGTCACCTCCGCCGCACACACATGCAAGTAAGCATGTGTGTTAGACTTACTCTGCAATGCAATTTAGACTATGGATACGGAAGTACTTTATAAACGTTTCAAGTGAAAGGTGAAGCAGCACTTCAAGTGATAGCTGTGATTTACTGAGTGGAACGTCCAGCGTTTAATACACTCTTCGATTTTCATTAGATTCCAAGCGGCTGTAAACTATTATCACAAACCAGACGACATACAATATCATTCATACGCGCAGACACACAACGCATGCGTACGCACACTCACTCGCATGCACAGGCACACACGCATTCAACCTCTTCTGTTTGTCTACGTTTTCCTCTCATCCCCTCTCTCTCTTTTTCTCCCCTCTCTCCAGCACAATTGCGCTTCAATCTTATTTCGCGAGGCTTGAAGTGTGAACAGCAACCGTCAATGAATTCAAACAAAGATGTAATGATTATCTTTACTTTTGCCAGAAGAAAGCTGCCACCGCCAATAACACCACCGACTCCACTCCAGCGTTTGCAGCTCTTTCCTTTTAAATAAGTCTTTCTGCAAACGACGATAAACATATTAAAACGTTTTAGTTTGATGATCGGCATAACTGTTTTAATAACAGCAGTGACATGCTGGTGTTGTCAGTCTACGTTGTGCAAACATCAACTTGATGACAAAATGATTTGATCATCAGTGATCAGTAACAGTAATTACAGAGGTGACATTAAAGTGGGAGATCGGTGGATTATATGTAGAACGACGGCGGTAGACATATATGGTAACTGGAAGAGAACAAACAAGATGACGTGAAGAGATCTCGTAGAAGATCTTCATTCTTATTTTCACTGAATGCTACCGATTATTCGATTAATTCGACATAATATTGTCTGTTTAATAAACTGGGGTACCTATCAATAACTGAATATGCGACTAATTTTCTTCGTGTCAAAACTCTGTCAAACGAAGCTATTGTCCAAATACTCTTATCCGACCGTCACATCTCTTCATTCGTACCCCTTCAATATATTAATATCTCTCTAGCTTACTTAATCTTTTTACTTTCTTTCGAACCCCTACTCTGCCTTTTCGCTTGAATTCTAATTGTGACCAAACTGACTGTTTAGATTTCAAGTTTTGCCGAGTCCAGAGGCCAGATGATCGAGTTTTATTGGTGTATTAACAAAGATGGCGCGGATTCAGGCGCGTTTGCCAATCATTTCGACGACCTAATCACCTTAGATTGTTGTTAAATGCTCGCGAATTCATAGAATTAATCACATTTTCCGGTTAGAAAATACCGTTCCCTTTTATGTTGCTTCCACGCCAAGCAATAGGCTATTTTTCGCTTCGCGCCACGAAAGTATGGGAGTGTACATAATTGTTTCGGGAAAAAAATTCTCGTCTGAGAATAATCATGGCGGCTAATATAATTAAGTTGCCGGCCAGCAAACTGTCGGTCGTGACTATCTTTAATAGATCAGTTATGACTTGTTTTTCCTATCACTTACTCTCAGCATTTTCCTACCCATTATTCATTAATTTTTCTATCATTTTCTTAATTTAAATACCTAACCACCCACACAAACACACACACACACTCACACACATATACATATATGGTTTTTCTCTGGGTATTTTTTTCTGTTTACATTTTAATTATTTGTTTACGTTTTTATTTTTGTTTTTCCGTCCCATTGTCTAAGATTATTCTTAAACGTTCATGCAACAATCTAAAGCCATTAAGTGACCCTCAGACAAAGCAAACATGACCAAAAGAATAAAAGCTTTTCATGAAATCTTTTTAGCAATAATCTCGTGCAGTTTTTCGTAGGGAACTTTCGAACGATGTTTTTTGTATGGCGACTTGCTGCTTAACTCATGATCACGGAGAATATTAGACTGATAGTAAAAACACCACACTACATTGCATCACTCAATAACTCGGCTTGAATTATAACGTTACAAAAAGAGACATTCTCTTTTTTGTGCTGCAGTTCTTTCAATGAATGGTAGGCAGTATAGTGTGATGTGGCGTTGTGAGTGAATAGATGCTAAAAAAAAAAAAAAACTGGTTTCGATTTCCACTTGCAGTCATTTCATTTATGATTTTTAATAGCTTTGGGAAAGTGTATTGATGACAAAACAAATTTATTGAAATAAAAATACAGCTATACATCCATAAATTTACACGAACTCGCACTAAGGGTTAGATATTAAGTACGTCTATCAACCAAACTTTTAAATACGACAGATACATATGTGAGTGTGCACGTGTGTATATATGTATGTATGTATGTATGTATGTATGCATGTATATATGCATATATCTATCTATCTATCTATCTATCTATCTATCTATCTATCTATCTATCTATCTATCTATCTATCTGTCTGTCTGTCTGTCTCTGCCTGCTTGCCTATCTATCTATCCATCTATCTATCTATCTATCTATCTATCTATCTATCTATCTATCTATCTGTCTGTCTATCTGTCTGTCTGTCTGTCTGTCTGTCTGTCTCTGCCTATCTATCTATCTATCTATCTATCTATCTATCTATCTATCTATCTATCTATCTATCATAATGTAAAGCTATTTGACATATTTGAAATTAAGTTAACGTCGACGGAAGCATTAATCTGTATACAGCGAAATTTATAAGCATGAAATGTGACAACGGCGGAAGGCACGTCTCAAGATAAACTGGCACCAAACGATGGACAGAGATCTTCAGCTGGTAGACTCATCCTAGAACGATGCCCTGAATGTGGTTGCTGACCGACTCTACTGGAATACTTTGACGCATGCATCGCCCGACGGGAGAGCATCTTAGTTAAAGTGGGATATTAAAAGCCTCCAGTATCTTAACGTGTCGGCAGTATGTCGTCTTTGTCTGATGCCCAGAAAAGAGAAAATACAAGTTGCCCTGTAGACGACGGCTTCGGTATAGGGTTGAGATAGCTGTTCAGAAATGGTTTCTTTTAAAGGTCACAGATGCTTGTTCAAGGTAGGTTAGTACCGATTGGTACAGTGTGGAGTTGTCATATATATATACATATACACGCACGCACGCACGCACGCACGCACGCACGCACGCACGCACGCACGCACGCACGCA
>NC_068984.1:132566081-132569687 GCF_001194135.2 Octopus bimaculoides | reverse complement strand
TATATATATATATATATATATATATATATATGCCACACACACACACACACACACACACATACATTTATTAATGTATCATTAGGAAATTCTGAAAACGTTAAAACTTTAAAATAAATGTTATATTGACACGGAGAATGAAGACCACTGTAGACTTTATAGTGATATGAATAAAATGAAGGAATGTTTTGTTTTAGTAGTTATTACATTAAGTACTCGCTAAAAAAATCGTTATAGCTTGTCCATATTCTTCTTTTATTAATGAGTGGCTGTGTGGTAAGTAGCTTGCTTACCAACCACATGGTCCCGGGTTCAGTCCCACTGCGTAGCATCTTGGGCAAGTGTCTTCTACTATAGCCTCGGGCCGACCAATGCCTTGTGAGTGGATTTGGTAGACGGAAACTGAAAGAAGCCTGTCGTATATATATATATATATGTATGTGTGTATGTGTTTGTATGTCTGTGTTTGTCCCCCCAACATCGCTTGACAACCGATGCTGGTGTGTTTATGTCCCCGTAACTTAGCGGTTCGGCAAAAGAGACCGATAGAATAAGTACTAGGCTTCCAAAGAATAAGTCCTGGCGGTGCTCCAGCATGGCCACAGTCAAAAGACTGAAACAAGTAAAAGAGAATAAAAGAGAATATCACCATAAAGTCTACATAAAGTCTTCTTTCTCTGTTTCATTGTAACCTTTATTTGAATGATTTAACATTTTGAGAATTTCCTAATCATATATTAATAATAGCACACGTCTCAACTCTTTAGATATTTAAGATAAATGAACTAAAATATGGCCAAATTATTTTTGTTATATAAGCTTTGGTATCTGTATGCAAGTGATTTCTAGATTGTTCCGTCAATCATAATGCAAAACACTAACTCATATAATGTAAGAGTTTTAAATATAACGTGAGATATCACGCATGGTAACGTAAATGTTATTCTTTATTTGTTTAGTGATACAAAAACAACAAAAATTTCAATGTGATATGACAGTATTACATAGGCTCAGTTAAAAATAAAATAAAAACAAAAACAAATTAAAACAAAAAGACCCCCCCCCTCTCCCACCAAATTAATATTTCTTTTTCAGGCAGAAGGCCATATATTCATATATTTTAATATTTGGTTTGGAGTGTAGTCAATTTTACTTAACCTCGTTATATTCAGTTCTAACCATTGGCACAAGGCCACAGTTATGTAGGGAAGAGAGAGAGAGAGAGAGAGAAAGAGAGAGAGAGAACTGAATGACTTCGTTAATATTTATGATTTTTATTCATTTTATTAACTCCAAGAAGGAAGAAAGACAAAGTCGTCACTGATGAGATGGTGAGATAGTCATTCAAAATGAAACGAGACGAAACTGATTACTGCACCGTTTTTAGACTGGTGCTTTATCATTTCTGTCACCCAACCATTCTTGGTCCATGCATTATTATAACTAGTTGATGAATGCCGAAGTCGACCCTGTCAATGGGATTCGGACTTATAATCGTGAACTACAAGAAATAACTTCTTCAGAACTGTTTTTCTTTTTGTTATCTCTCTCTCTCTTCTGTGCAAACGTTTTCTTCCCCAACAAAACACATCTGTACGAACACATCTTTTGTGTAGATAGATTGTCAGTTCATATAGGTCTCCAGTTGCTATGTATGTAGCACCTAGATCATAGCGTTCTATTGCCACGGCAATTAAAAATAAAGAGGGTTACAAAACTGTTTGAAAGTGACCATCTATAAATAATTTCATCACAACATCATTTTGTTATTAGTCACTTGCAGGTTTCAAGTCTATGTCTAGAGCCAAAATGGCGTTTTTCAATGAGTCGTCCATTTTGTTTTTGAAAAGGAATTAATCCCTTGAGTTACCTGTCTCCAAATATGATGAGCGGGGCATGTAGAATAATCTATAATGTCCAAGAACACACACACACACACACACACACACACACACACACACACACACACACACACACACACACACACACACACACACACACACACACACACACACACAACATATGACCATATTTAATTTCCATTCTTTGTCCATATACATGTATCCTCCACTGTTTATTCAGATATTTCAAAGTCCAACTCTTCGGTTTTCCCCCCCATATAAAATTTTCTCATTTTGTATCAAATTTCAAGGGAATTTCGTAATAGTTTTTTTTCTTCTTTTACTGGCATTACTGCTCTTATTTTATTTATTTATTTGTGGTTGGTGGGGAAATGCTTTGATGAAAGTCTCAGGTTTAGAATAAGTGACAAGAAGTACAGGCATTTCCACATAGAATCGTAGTGTGTGGGGAGATTGAGAATAGTGAAAAGGGAAACGTGAAAAACAGAACAGAATAAAATAAAACGACGAAGTTCTGTCGCGTTGCTGAAGACTGTCTTTGCTTTCGCTCGCATCACAATCTAAAGAATGTGAGAAAAATGTTATTAAGAGTGACAAATTCGCTTCACATACTTTTCTCAGAGAGAAAAGTACAAGAAGCGAGTTTTGTGTCGCTGTTCGATCTGTGATTCCGAAACTGCGGTGACGAACATTACTTTTAACTTTACGGTATCTTACCGCCACTGCTTTAAGTTCAGAGATATGTATCAAGTGAAGTGTGTAGAATTGATGGCCCTGTGTATATGTGCGTGCGTGAATGTGTGTGTGTGTAAGTGTGTGTGTTGTGTGCGTGCGCATGCACGCCTGTATGTATTTGTGCGTGTGTTTAAGTGTGCTTGTGTATGTGTGTATGTTTGCGAATGTGTGTGTATTTAGCAGCATTTATAGCAGTTATATATATATATATATATATATATATATATATATATATATGCACAAATTCGTGCGCACGCGCGCATGTATGTGTTTGTGTGTCTTGTCATTGTGTGGCTGCAGTTGAACTTCATTCAAACAACCTTACAAAAGATTTTCTTGCCGCTGTTGTTGCTGTTGTCGTTATGTAACGCCATATAGCTAGAGTGGAACATACTTATATCACGGAAGTAACCGATGGAATCTTACGGAGGTGACCGATGGAATCTTACGGAGGTGACCGATTGAATTCAGTACAGCTGATATATACGATACATCTTAAGTTTTTCTCTGGGATCACTCCATAATTCGCTGTTTGATTGTTTGAAAATGCAATGTGTAATGGTTGGAAAAGGAGCAGTTTGGGAATGAAATGCATTCCAGCAATTTAAAAAATAATGTCTGAGAATGTAGTGCGGCTATCTGAGAATCTTGTTATGGAGTGTTGTTAGGTAATTGGACGATGTGTACAATCATGAAACGGTGTGGAAGTCGGAACTTGTATGAGAGTGTGATTTTGAAGTTGGGTTAAATTATATGATTGCGCAATGAAGAAGCTGGTCTGGAAGGAATGAAACAATTGGGCGCAGTTGTTTGGACGCTGACAATTTGGCGAGGCTGACTTGGCAGTCAGCCTGCTTTGGCGACAGTACTTTTTGGCACTGGAGGAAAACAAATACACACACACACACACACACACGCGTGCGCAAAAATATATGCGTACAGATTGAAAGAGTGAGAGCGAGGTAGAAAGAGAGAGGGAGAGATAAATATTACCATTCATTAATTGAGCACG
>NC_068984.1:132562154-132566071 GCF_001194135.2 Octopus bimaculoides | reverse complement strand
GAGGAAAACAAATACACACACACACACACACACACGCGTGCGCAAAAATATATGCGTACAGATTGAAAGAGTGAGAGCGAGGTAGAAAGAGAGAGGGAGAGATAAATATTACCATTCATTAATTGAGCACGATTGACATAAGCACTTTCTCTCCATGCACGTAGAGAGAAATATGCTTTCACACATAAACAGAGAGAGAAAGAGAGAGAGATATATAGAAAGAGAGAGAGAGGGAGAGAGAGAGAGAGAGAGAGAGAGAAAGAGAAAGAGAGAGAGAGAGAGAGGTGAGAGGGAGAGAGGAAGGGTGGTAGAGAATGAGAAAAATACTAAAAGGAATGCAACTTTTAAACGTCTGATGTCAAATAAGTCAGCGTCGAATCACCGCCAAAATGGGCAGCACCAAAATAGCTGTGCCAAAACGTCTCATACCAATGTTATTGTATGTTCTATGATGACGATGTAGTGTGAAACTTATCGTATCTTGTTCGTATGAAAGTGGTATGTAGTTGTTAGTGTAAGTTGTATCTGTATGTGTAAGTGTAAATGTTAGTGTAAAAGGTGTTTTGTGGAAGTTAAGTACAGTGTATATTGTGTGGAAGTTACGATATTGAGTGTACAGCGTGGAAGTTAAGATATTTTGTGTGTGAGGGTGGAATGTAGAAGTTAAGAGATCTTGTATAAGGGTGGAGTGTGGAAGTTAAACTATGTTGTCTGAAGATGGAATGTGGAAGTTAAGATATATCATGTATATGAACATAGTGCAGAAAATAAAGTATGTTGTGCATGGGGATGAACTTTGAATGCTGTGTTGTATAAATGTGGAATGCAGAAGTTAAGAGATCTTGTATGAGGGTGGAGTGTGGAAGTTAAACTATGTTGCATGAAGATGGAATGTGGAAGTTAAGATATATCATGTATACGAACATAGTGTGGAAAATAGAGTATGTTGTGTGCATGGGGGTGAATTTTGAATGCTGTGTTGTATAAATGTGGAATGCAGAAGTTAAGGTGTGTTATATCAGGATAGATACACTGAATGAAGGTGGGATATGGAAGTGAAGGTATAGATAACTGAACGTGGAATGTAAAAATGAAGATTTGTATAGGAGTGACAAGTAGAAGTTATCGTATATTGTATAAGATTGGGAATACGAAACTTGGGGCTTATTCTAGTTTTCTATCAAGTCCGTTTTCCGTCGATGTTGTTGTTCTTATTATTGTCGCCACTGTTATTGTTGCTGATACTGTTGTTGATGTTGTCGCTGTTGTTGTTATGAACAGTCTTGAGAACTGATGTCGTTGATTCTCTTGTTCCTGCTAATGCTGCAGTAGTTGTTTAACGTTTGTCCAATGAGTGCTGCTGCTGTTGTTGTTGTAATTGTTGCTGTTGCTACTGTTGTGATTGCTTCTGTTGCTGTTACTACTCCTATTACTGCTGTTTATTACTGTTGTTACTACTAGTGCTGCTGTTGCTGTTCAGCTCAGTCTTGAGTGTGGACATTCATGTGGAATTTTAGTTCATATGGTTGAGAAAATGTCTTTCCACATATAGTGCACATGCATACTTTTTCCTTGGCATGTGTCCTTCGCACGTGACTGTCGTGTGCTGCATGTGACGCGAAAGCTTTCCCGCAGTGTTTACACTAGAAGTAGAAATGAGAATACAAGAAGACGTTACAAAGCATAGAATAGAAATCCAAATAAGAATACATGAGATATAAACACATGGGATGGAGGCGCAATGGCCTAGTGCTTAGGGCAGCGGACTCGCGGTCATAGGATCGCGGTTTCGATTCCCAGACCGGGCGTTGTGAGTTTTTATTGAGCGAAAATACCTAAAAGCTTCACGAGGCTCCGGCAGGGGATGGTGGCGAACCCTGCTGTACTTTTTCACCACAACTTTTTCTCACTCTTACTTCCTGTTTCTGTTGTGCCTGTAATTCAAAGGGTCAGCCTTGTCACACTGTGTCACGCTGAATATCCCCGAGAACTACGTTAAGGGTACACGTGTCTGTGGAGTGCTCAGCCACTTGCACGTTAATTTCACGGGCAGGCTGTTCCGTTGATCGGATCAACTGGAACCCTCGACGTCGTAAGCGACGGAGTGCCAACAAAAAACATACATGGGATATACGAGGGGTGATGAAAAGTTCCTGCCTTTAAGAGTATCGCAAAAGGCCTGGTTGGAAACACATGTAATATAAATACATGTGAGAAAGCATTGAATAGAAATGCACGTGACACCACAGGATATAAAGAGATAATGAGAATATATGTGTTACAAACACAAATGAGAATACATGGTATATATTATAAGCGAGTATGAGATGTTCTGGTGCAGCCGTTTCAACGTCAAATGTTTGGCGTCGATGTAACTTAGTGATCAGCTCGTGGCCTAGTAGTTAGGATGTTTGCACTCTCGATAAGAAAGTCGTAGTTTCGATTCCCAGACCGAGCTGTGTATTGTACTCTCGAGCAAAACGCTTCATTTAACGTTGTTTCAGTCTACTCATCTGTGAAGGAGTGACTATGTGACAGACTGGCATCCCGTTCACGAGGTATGTTGTAATCTCTGCCACTTAAAGGCCATGAAAACCGAATAGCCGGCCCTTTACGTCCTTGGGCTCGAGGCAACAATGTCTAGATACTGTTACTTCTGCTGCGGCTTATAATAATGATAATGACAATGTAGCGTGGTTTAAAGGGAATTTGGTTTATATCTATAACCGATCAAGCGACGACGTTTAAGCCCACTCATTGGCTCAATGTTGTTAGTTAATGTTGTGATAGTCTAAGAATACTCGGGAACACAATGAAATACCACCAACAGATTCGAACTCATTACTCATGAATATGTTGTCCAATATTTGAACCACTCCACCAATACATGGATTGAACTTACCTTAAAAGGTTTTTCACCAGAATGTTGACGTATATGAGTACGCAGGATACTGGATGCTGTGAAAGCCTTATTGCAATAAACACATTTGTATGGTCTCTCGCCACTGTGAACCTGTAATATATATTAATGGAGGTTAAATAATTGATAACTGAAACCACACAAATCATCTGAAACTCCTTACAAAAAAAAACAAAAACAAAACAAAAACAAATCTAAACAAAAAATGCAAGAGAAAAAACTGGAGAGGTTCTCTCTTGGTAAACTTGCAGTATTGTGTGTTCTAACACAACATCCAATTTGAAATGGTGTTAAACTTTAGTTTTTAATTTTTTACTTCTGTCACTTTAATTATTTTTTTTATTGGCCCGCTGGCTTTTAGCGACACCTGTGCCTGACTGGGTTCTGCGATTCTATGTATATCGTTAGCTGGACAGTTGCTGCTATTTCCAGGAGTCATGTATCTACCCTTGACAAGACCAAATAAGGCCAAAATCACGCGATCTGGTTGTCTCCTTCTAGCGGTGTAAACAAGTGTGCTCATTTGCATCACGAAACTATATAAAAATTTCTCTTGTAGTAAATTCGTAATAATTTGTATTATAATACAACATCCGCTTTTAATTGGTGTTAAATTTTAACTAATTTTTTAAAAACCCTTAACGCCGTGGTTCTCAAATGCACAGCGGCACAGCAAAGGGGTATCATCACCATCACTATCGTCATTAAGATACTTACCGACAATGTCATGACCACAAGCTCCATTATCACCATCTTCGTATCACTTCAAAGACTGCTTTTATCAACACATCTACTCTCTCCGCAACCACTATTATTGAACAAAACCAACATGGGGTAGCCGATAACGATAACGTTTCTTCACACCCTCCATCTCCCTTTCTTCTCCCCCTGGTTGTCTTCATCATTATCGTTATCGTCGTCGTCGTCGTCATCATCGTCGTCGTCGTCCTCGTGTGCTACTTTAACAGGAATCACACGCGCGCACGCACACACACAC
>NC_068984.1:132560552-132562038 GCF_001194135.2 Octopus bimaculoides | reverse complement strand
AATAATAAGAAGAAGAAGAAGAAGAAGAAGAAGAGGAAGAAGAAGAAGAAGAAGAAGAAGAAGAAGAAGAAGAAGAAGAAGAAGAAGAAGAAGAAGAAGAAGAAGAAGGGGTAAAAACGAGACTGCAGTCAAAGAAATGAAAGAAAGGAAAGGAAAATAAATGAATAAATAAAAGGACGAAAATAAGAACACCAACAGCGACATCTACATAAGAAACATGCAAAGGGATGAGAGAGAGAGAGAGAGAGAGGGGGAGAGAGAGGGAGAGAGAGAGAGAGGGGGGAGAGATGGAGAGAGAGAAAGAAGGAGAGAGAGAACAATTCAAATGTTAGGAATTGAAAGGGAGACATTTGGAAGAATGGTGCTTTTAGAAGCAATGCCAGCGTGATAATATAAACATTAACACCAAGAACAGTATCAATAACAGCAACAACAACAACACTAAAAATAGACACACACACACACACGCACGCACATGCACGCGCGCGCGCGCAACCATACAATAGGGGGGGAAGCATCAATGCTCTATGATAACAGTAGTGTTGACAATCAGAACCAACGCCTCCAATATTACCATCACCACCACTACCACCGCCACCACCACAACCGTTACTAAGGTCACTCCCGCCAACACCACCACCAGCAGCAGCAGCAGCAGCAGTACCACCACTAAACCACCACCACCACCATCACCACCACCATCACCACCACCACCATCATCCCCATCACAACCACTAGCACCTTTACGACTGCTACCATCACTTGTCACCATCAGCCTCCGCCACCACTTCTCCCACCATCTCTATCATTCATTAACACTAACGCTACTTCCATTGTCAAAGATCACCATCACGATTCCTCTCTTCCGTCGGTTTCGACGGTGACATTTCCAGTTGTTCGATCAATAGAACAACTACTTATTGATGTGACAGTTTTAAACAACTACTTATTGGTGTGACAGTTTTAAATTGAGTGACTTGCTAGGGACCCCACCCAAGGAACCTAGAGGCCATGTGATAGCTTTTTAAGACTAACGCCCAAGAAATTCAAGGGCCATTTCAACATGTTAAATCGGGTGGATTCTTAGGTTTATCAGCCAAGCATTCCAACGATCATTTCATGATGTTAAACCTGGTGGATTACGAAGACCAAATTCCAAGGAATCCAAGAGCCATTATATTGTTTTAAACTGGGTGGCTTCTTAGGAACTAGCCAAAGCATGTAAGGGTCAAGTCATGATGTTCAGCGAGGCCGTGTGCTCAGCTTCAATAATTCTTATAAAGGTTATCAAGGAACAATAATTACAACAACAATAGAACCCTCTACATAGGAGTTCATCATCGATTCCCAGACCGGGCGTTGTGTGTGTTTATTGAGCGAAAACACCTAAAGCTCCACGAGGCTCCGGCAGGGGGTAGTGGCGACTCCTGTTATACTCTTTCGCCCCAACTTTCGCTCACTCTTTCTTCCTGTTTCTTGAGTAAAG
>NC_068984.1:132559133-132559898 GCF_001194135.2 Octopus bimaculoides | reverse complement strand
CAAACACGGACACACAAACACATACACACACACACATACATACATACATATATATATACATATATACGACGGGCTTCTTTCAGTTTCCGTCTACCAAATCCACTCACAAGGCTTTGGTCGGCCCGAGGCTATAGTAGAAGACACTTACCCAAGGTGCCACGCAGTGGGACTGAACCCGGAACCATGTGGTTGGTAAGCAAGCTACTTACCACACAGCCACTCCTGCGGCTAATGTCAATGGTAGTGTCAATCTGATGGAGGGAATGAGCTTAGGTGTACACAAACATTTGATCACTATAAACGAATTATCTGTGTGGTTATTCGGTAAGAAATTGTCGAACCCTCATACGTCGTCTAACGACGGGAGAGTCCATCATATATATATGTATATACATGTCTGACTGTTTGTCTGCATGTGTGTGTATAATATACCACCATCATCATCATCATGGCCATCACCACGAAAATCACTAACTCTATATAAGTTCAAGAGTCAGTGCTACTACTACAACCACTATCGTTACCAACCACACCACAACCACCCATACTACCATTGTAATAACCACTAACGCCTTCATTACCAGCGTCGACACCACCATCAACCACGTAAGCACCGCGATTACTAACACCACCTTCGCCACCGCCGCCGTCGCTGTCACCACCACCATTGCAACCACTACTACCACTACTACCACTACTACCACCACCATGACCACCATGACCACCATGATCACCACTACCCCATCCCCTCATCATATCCACCAC
>NC_068984.1:132557728-132559033 GCF_001194135.2 Octopus bimaculoides | reverse complement strand
TATACTTATATGTGTGCATGTGTGTGTGTGTATGTGTATGTGTATGTGTTTGTATATATGTGTACAAATAATAAAACATTCAATAATGTAAAACAATATACAGTAAAGCATTTATGTCTCAAAACAAAATTATATAAGTAATATGATAATACCCTTGTAATTGTGGTGAAAATCCGGCAATAACAGGAAACATATTTGGCCGAACTTGTTCCATCATCATATTCGGTCTAGTCCTTAGAATTTCTTCAAAGTTTGTTGCCATACTTTCCAGTCTCCTGAAGACTCCCTTCTTTAAAACGTGTTTTTGATCCTTAATTCTGGAGGAATTTTTAGTGGTTTATATATATATATATATATATATATATATATATAAAACTTTTGTATATATATATTTCTGTTTCCTTGGGTCACTGTGTTTGATGTTTTAAGTTTAAATCCTCAGTAAAGAAGTAGTGTTTAATCTGGGTATTTCTATTATTTTGTTTTTTATGTGGATGATGTATGGTATTTTAATGTTAAATAGCTACTTAATATTTCAGAGGAGACGATAAATAACTAGATATATTAATAGGGCTCTGTTTACAGACAGAAAAAACAAACAGACAGGCATACAGACAGTCGGTCAGATAGATAGGTAGATATATAGATAGATAGATAGATAGATAGATAGGTAGATAGATAAATAGATAGATAGGTATGAAAATAATTGCAATGATATACAAACTGACTAGTTATCAAATATATAATTCCGGTATTTTGCTACCTTAATGATTATATTACAGTTAACAATTTTAATTTTAAGTTATATTTGATATCATTTTAACTCGATTAAACTTAACTAATTCGGATTTTTATCACCTAGGTTTTTCTTTAAATTCTATTTATGGTGATATATATATATATATATGTATATATATTATTTTTTCTGCTTCTATCAACTTTGTTAGAGTGGGTGCTCTAAAGTCAGATGGCCCTCGCATATTTACATGAAAAAGTTTTAATTGATACACACCCATCCTCTAACCTGTTCATTAGTTATTTAATTACCAGGTAAAAAAAACAACATTGGCTTTCTTGCATTCTTTTTTTGTTTTGTTTTGTTAATGCATTTATATCCACTGCATGTAAGGAGGTACATATATGGTTTCAGACAGGTGTAACACAACTTATTGAGTAACTACCTTTAAACTGGTTTTTACTTCGATATATGACATAGTTGTGTGTGTACGTATATGTATACATATGTATATATATATATATATAAGTGTATATATATATATATATATATATATATATATAAGTATA
>NC_068984.1:132555986-132556979 GCF_001194135.2 Octopus bimaculoides | reverse complement strand
TATATATATATATATATATATATATATATATATATATATATATATATATATATATGTATGTACATATATATATATATATATGTATATATGTATGTATATATGTATATATGCGTGTATATATATGTGAATGTATATATAGGTATATCTATCTACATGTATAGACACATGTGCAATAATTTATGCATCTAAACAGTTGAATCTGATGCTTAGTAACAACACTCCTAATTAAAAATACTTAGACATAATTCTGAGAGCGTGTATACACATTATTTTACATGCATGCGTACATACATACATATAAACATACATGCATATATATATATATATATATATATATATATATATATATATATATATATATATACACGTGTACTTGTTAATTTACTAGTTCACCCAATGCGTTATGCAATTATATAGACACAAACGCATATATACACCGATGCGCTTACACGCATTTATATATTTAAATATATATACATGAATATGTACATGCATATTAAATAAATATCTATGTCTTCATATATTGTTATCTATATTTGTATAGCAATGGAAAATGTATGGTGCATTTATACATACTTGTGCCTGCATGTGTACAATTATATAGATATAGATATATAAATATATATATGTATGTATGTATGTATTTATATATGTGTGTGTATTTATGTGTATTATGTATAGGTGTGTCTATATGTGTATATGCCTATGTCTCATGTATATTTGTGTTGGGAATCTCTGTTCAAAAACGTTGGTATTTATGTAACAATAAGGCGGCCAGGTAAAAGTTTCGCAGTCGGCAGAGTGCAGTATTTCCCCATGTCTATTCGCTGACAAAAGCGTCTAAGTTGAGGACAGTTCATATCCACATTTCATTATTACACTAAAACGTTCCTTATCATTTCGGACAGGGCGTGTATGTATGCGTGCATATGAGTAAGTGTACATGTATATACGTGTATGTGTGTATGTGTTTGTCTGTGTGTGTGTGTGTGT
>NC_068984.1:132553019-132555043 GCF_001194135.2 Octopus bimaculoides | reverse complement strand
CAGCAAAAACTAGAAAATATTACAAAAGTATACACACCCCCCCAAATCATTACCGCCTCTACCACCACCACTAACACCGCCGCCGCCGCCAACATCACTACCACCGCCGCCGCCGCCAACATCACTACCACCGCCAAACGCTCAACAACATCATCAACAATCAAAAGAACAACAACATGAACAGCTACAGTATCGGTAGCAATAATACGACGACCACCACAACAAGTACAACAACAACAACAACGGCAAAAACAACTGAAAGTTATCGTCTGTAACAGTAAAGGTAAGGTCGACCTTTATACTCCTAAAAACGAGATCACGAAGGACATTAGCTTTTTCGTATCACACCTCCATTGTGTAGCCTAGCCAGTGCGCATGCGTTCCAGCGATACGAACGTTGGTTAGATTTGATGATAGAAAAGAGGGAAGAGCTATAACTGAGGGAGGGTGGGAGGAGAGAGGGGGGAAGGGAGTGGTGGAAGGAGGAGGAGGAGGAGGAGGAGAGGAAAAGAAGGAGGAGGGATAGGGCTAAAGAGAGAAAGCAAACAACATAAGAATAACAGCAAACATTAATGAAATGCCTACCTCCAATAAAAAATACTAATAAAAACATCATGGCTGTTAAGCAGACAACAGAAAGAAAACCGTGTGGTTGTGTGTATATGCCTCTATATGCGTCTATGAATATATATATGAATACAGATCTATCTATCTATCTATCTATCTGTCTATCTATCTATCTATCTATCTATCTATCTATCTATCTATCTATCTATCTATCTATCTATCTGTCTGTCTGTCTATCTATCTATCTATCTATCTATCTATCTATCTATCTATCTATCTATCTATCTATCTGTATATCTGTCTATCTGTCTATCTATCTATCTATCTATCTATCTATCTGTGAATATGTGTATGTGTGTATTTGTATACTTATGTGTCTATATCTACGTATTTTTTGTTTGTATGTGTGCACCTGTGTGTACAACTCT
Source organism: Octopus bimaculoides (assembly GCF_001194135.2). Taxonomy (NCBI): domain Eukaryota; kingdom Metazoa; phylum Mollusca; class Cephalopoda; order Octopoda; family Octopodidae; genus Octopus; species Octopus bimaculoides. Next base: position 132,554,048 of record NC_068984.1, on the reverse strand, counting down.
GTGTATATCAACGTATGATAAAATGTGTCGTGTGTATGTACGTGCGTGCATGTCCTTGTGTGTACCTGTGCGCTGTGTCAATACATACATACATACATACATACATGCATACATACATACATGTGTGTGTGTGTGTATTTATATGTACATAAATGTGTATGTGCGTCTATATATATATATGTATATATTGCTTATGTATATTGAGTGTATATTAGCTTGTGTAAATGTGTGTGTGTGTGTGTGTGCGTTTACGTGTCTGTATGGTTCGGTCTAAGTTCTAGGTGGGTGGGAATCTTGATGGCGAGAAAGGGTACGTCCTACACTGCTTATCTAGCATTCAGACGTCGAACGCTGAAGCGATGTTAAGAAGCTGATTCGTGTAGCGGCTAAACCTGATGTCATTCCCAACAGCCAGTAGCAAAACAAACCGGCTAATCAACTCGCATAGGCCTGCCTCCTCACTCGACGAAAAGGAAATGGAGAAGCTAATAGGAAATCCGAAAGAGATGGTGTTGGCTTCCCTTCTCTTCTTTCTCTTCCTTCTTTCCTTCCTTCCTTTCTTTTTTTCGTTCTCTCTTTCTGTTCATACAGCAAAACATTAAATGGCGTTAGACCACACACACACACACACACACACACACACACACACACTCCACAAACACACACACATGTACGAATACGCATACACACACTCATATACATACGCTCTCACGCACATCCACATAAAAACACTGGGCGCGCAGAGAGAAAGAAAGACAGAAAGAGAGAGAGAGAGAGGGGGAAAGAAAGACTGCGAGAGAGAGAAAGTGAGGGAGAGAGAAACGGACAGAGAGGGGCCCAACGATATACCGTACTCAGACACATAAGCTTGTTAATCAAAAGTAGTTAAAGATGGGTATACTGATTGTTATAAGTGGTTACATAGACTGTCAATGAGTGGACAATAGATAGACATATCTGAAAGGAAAGACTACGTACACACACACACACACACACACACACACACACACACACACACACACACACACA
>NC_068984.1:132551683-132552358 GCF_001194135.2 Octopus bimaculoides | reverse complement strand
ATATATAGTTGGTGACGTCCTGTACCTTAATATGCATATATATGTATATATATATATATACTATATTTTTATTTAATTGAACGCCACGCATCCATTTCCAAGTAAGTTTATCTTAACCTTTTTGATGCAACTCTACTCTATACTGTTTTCTCCCCCATCTTTCTCTAATTTCCTTTTCTCCCCTTCACCGTTTTCTATCTCTCACACTCTCTCTCCCTTGCTTTCTTTTTCTCTCTCTCGTTGCTCACACGTGACCATCGTCCATCTTTCTTTTCCTCGCGTAACGATCTTTCTTTTCCTGCACGACGTTCTAAGGACTGGACGTCTTCTATCTCTCTCTTCTATTTTTATCTTTTCAAAGAAAATATTTCTCCCAGCGTTCACTATTTTCCCCTTATTCTGGTCAAACGATCCTTCATATTTCTTTTCGTTCGGTTTCCTTGTATGTCTCCACTGTCCTGCCTTTTGTTCCAAACTTTGACCCTCCATAAAATCCAAATTTTATTTTGGAACTTATACGAACAACTTTCTTCGAAGACTCGTATTGTCGTTGAATGCTCGAAATGAGGAGTAGATAGACAGCGACAACTGATGAAGGGTCGTCTTTGTGTTACTTGTCCTATTTTCCATTTTCTCTCGTTGTTTACAGATGGTGACTGATATATGCACATATAT
>NC_068984.1:132546720-132550018 GCF_001194135.2 Octopus bimaculoides | reverse complement strand
TATATATGTATATATATATATCGATTATTGGGACCATCTTAAAGCATTGAAACTCTACTTTCTCCAGCGCCGCCGCGAGCGATACATCATTTGCACGATGTGGAGAATATACCGCCAGCATGACCTCAAACGACCTCAGCATTAGCTTCAAAATTCATCCAAGGCTAGGACCACGGGCCATACGTCACCTACCCAATTCAAGATCACAACACATAAATACACTGCAACACAATATCTTTTCCTCAACAGGCCCTGCCCTATCTAACATTGTTCCAAGATAGATCAAAGAGGAAAAGGATCCCATCACCTTTAAACGGAATCTGGACATATTTCTTCAAGGAATACCAGATAAGCCACCTATATCTGGCTACAACTCATCAACAAGAACTCCCTACTCGAATGGGTCATGATACCACAAAACTTGACTTAAAAAGGATTTAGATAATCCTATCAGGAGACATGGCCTGGCCCAATCTTTGATCGAAACATGTCTAAGTTTTATCTAAGTTTATATATATATATATATATATATATCCCAGTTAAACGGTTCCGGGTTCAGTTCCACTGCGTGGCATTTTGGGCAGGTGTCTTTTCCAATAGTCTTGGACATGACCAAATCCTTGTGAATGGATTTGGTAGACGGAAACTGAAAGAAGCACGTCGTATATATATACATATATATTTTTGTGTGTGTGTGCGCACACGTCTTTATGTGTGTTTTTGCTGGAGTGATTAGTCAAACAAATCAACCCCAGCACTTGACATTTTTTATAGTTTCTTACTTATTCTATTGGCGTCTTATGCCGAATTGTTAATTTACGGGAGCGTAAACAAACCAACACAGGTTGTCAAGTGATAGAGGGGGAAAAAGAAACGCATACACAGACATACACTATTATCCTGAGCATCGGTTGTGGTTCAGCATCTATTCACACTTGGAAAATCTATCGCTCCAAACAGCCATAATGGTGAAACGCGCGTAGGGATCTTACTACAAACCTGTCTTTATCCTTAATTTTCCCATGTGTGTGCATATAATATACCAGGTCATCAGCATCAGTCGGTCTCATCATAGATTTCGCATAAGACACATGCTTACTCGGAGAATTTCACGTTATCTCACTTTATTTCTGGCCCAAATGGCTTATTTTTTTATATCTAGCACTATGTTTTTCTCCATTTCTAAGTTAAGAATAAAAATAAAGCAACCCAGCAAGACACAACTGATCTTTACACACAGACGCACAGAATACCAGCAATCAAATAACGACAACAGAGTGCGCAACAAACGTCACCGGTCTAACTGTTGCTTGTGCTCTTGACACGAGAAGCCATTTAGTCTTTTACACCTACCAGGCTCGTTCGTATTAACCCGAGTTGCTGGATAATTTTTCGTTCCTTTGAGAATATTGCAGAACGGAAACTTTTCATTGATTGGAATTTAAATCTTAATCTTTATAGAAATTTATTATTTCAAGAAAACGTTGAATTAGAGTTACTTTTAATTTTTACGATTATAGATAATAACTCGGGCTGTAACGTCTGAGCCTGAGTCAGGCGCGTGTGAACGATGTCGAGAGAACGTCTGCTACGAACGATATTTTTTGACAGAGGGCGCCTCTAAGACGACCGCCAGACGCCGAAGGAAAATAAATGGACTGCAACCAAGCCCAATAAAAGGAGCCCGAGTTATTGGTTGCAATTACACACCTAAAGCCAGTGTTGGCAGAAATTAAATCAGCTTTCAAATACATGTTCACTTTACTAAATTTATACTCGGGCTAAGCCCCAACAGCCCGAGTGCCGGAGTCGCCACTGAGTGACGCCACTGAGTGCACTCTGTACATATATATTGCTAGCAGGACATCCAACCCCTTATCTTTTATTTGCTTGTCACAGACTGCAGCCATGTTGGAGCACCGCCTTGGGGAACTTTTAGTGGAACGAATCGACTCCAGTACATTTTTAAAAGACGTATGGTTGTTATACTACCGGTCTGTTTTGCTGAACCCCTAAGTTATCGTGTCGTAAACAAACTATCGCCGGTTGTCAAGCGCTTATATATATATATATATATATATATATATATATATATATATACGATGGGTTTCCACATAGTTTCTGTCTACCAAATTCACTCACAAGGCATCGGCCGGTCCGGGGCTATGGTAGAAGACATTTGCCCAAGGTGTCACGTGGTGGAACAGAACCCGAAACCACGTGATACTGAAGCAGACGTCTTAACCACACAACCATGCTTACTCTTATCATCAATATTTTTGCAGATCTTAACTGAGAAATGCATTTAGCGTCCAAGTTTTCTTGAAATACTATTCCACCATCTAAAAATGGTTAAGCATACTCGATAAAACTAATGCCAAGTATTATATATGTCAGAAAAGAAGTAATTGTGGTCACGGTTTGAATACTGAACAAACACTGTTTTAAACGCAGGAATATTTTCCTCAACACATGTGAACGTCGTCGGGGATCGATAGAAGTTAGTGATCTACACGACGTGGGCTTTAATGAAACTTAATGCTGTAAGCGTCTTATAAAGTCAAAAAATCACTGACTACCGAGCAACACAATTTACAAATCCTTCAGAAAATTTACGACTTTAGATAGAAGCAAAATGAGAGTAAGAACACCAACGATAAAGACGAGAAGTACCGTTGTTATCTCTCTTGTTGCATGTCTTCACAGACCTGTAATGTTACAGGTTTTCATAGAATACATTTAAAAAGGCACAGAATACGCTTCGCAAAAATTAACTTTGTAAATATACCAAGAAATTTTAATTTCTGGAATATATGCTTAAAGGCATTAAAGACTCCTTTATGGAACTAGAAGATTTTATCAATTATCAAACTATTCGAGAAACATTCCAACTTCCTGAACTCAGAACGCCATTTCTACTATAGGTCTTGTGCCTATAGTAGAAAGGATTATTATTGTTGTTATTAAGGCGGCGAATGGAGGCGCGTGGCTTAGTGGTTTGGGTGTCAGCATCATGATCGTGAGATTGTGGTTTCGATTCCTGGACCGGGCGACACGTTGTGTTCTTGAGCAAAACACTTCATTTCTCGTTGCTCCAGTCCACTCAGATGGCAAAAATGAGTAACGCTGCGATGGACTGGCGTCCCGTCCAGCTGGTGAACACATACGCCATTGAAACCGGGAAACCGGGCCCATGAGCTTGGCCAGGCTTTAAAAGGGCGCATTTATTTTTATTATTTATGAAGGTGATGAAGAGCGCAGCTATCCGCGTGAACTGATGCGAATTGCAGGACTCAGT
>NC_068984.1:132544934-132546648 GCF_001194135.2 Octopus bimaculoides | reverse complement strand
CATCCTTTCGGGGTTGATAGATAAAGTACCAGTTACGCACTGGGGTCGATGTAATCGACTTAATCCGTTTGTCTGTCCTTGTTTGTCCCCTCTATGTTTAGCCCCTTATGGGCAATACAGAAATAAGAATTGTTTGCAAGCCGGGCAAAATGCTAAGAGTCATTTCGTCCGACTTCAAGTTCTGAGTTCAAATTCCGCCGAGGTCAACTTTGCCTTTCATCCTTTCGGGGGTCGATAAAATAAATACCAGTTGAGCAGTGGGGGGTTGATGAAATCTACTTACCCCTCCCCCTACACACACACTCCACCCCCGAAATTGCTGGCCTTGTGCCAAAATCTGAAACCGTTATTATTGTTGTTGTTATTACTGTTGCTGAAGATTTTGTTTCTGTTATTAACCCATTCGTTGCTAATTGCTGCTGTTACACAAGGCTACTTTTACTTTTGCCGTGGTGTTGCTGTTGCCTGGCGTTAGTACTTCTGCTACTGCTTCTCTTGTTGCTGCTACTGCTGCTGCTGCTGCTACTTTTTCGTATGGATGCTTCTATGAATATTTCTGTTATTTCCTTTTTATTCGTGGATTTCTCTAAACACTTGTTGCTATCGGTATTGCCATCGCTGTTGCTATTGCTATCTCCCACTGTTGTTGTTGTTCCAGTTGTTACCGTTATTTATATCGCTGCTGTTATTTCTACTGTGTTACGGTTGCTGCTGCTGTTGTTGTTGTTGTTACTCCGGCTGCTGGTCTTTTCATCTCACAGTTGCTGTTTCTGTTTCTGTCATCGCGGCCATTGCAGTGTCTATATTCTCTCTGATATCTTTCTATAAGAAATATTTCAGTTTCGCAACACAAACAGAAGATATAAAAAGTGTATTTGTTCAGCGTGTTGCAAATATTTATCCGGGTGTCCTCTTCTCCCCCACCTTTCTCTCTCTCTTTCTCTTATTCCTATCTGCCATACTGTCGTCGACCCGCAATAACATATACCTTTATTTTCGCCTATTTATCTATTTTGCTTACGGATGGTGGCCACCATCGAAATATATTCAACATCAACACCAGGATAAAGCAGCTTCAAACAACAAACTATTTTATTTAGCCACTTGCAGCTGCCATAATCCTTAGCATGCCAGACAAAATGCTTGGCAGCATTTCTTCTGGCTCTTTAAACGTTCTGGGTTCAAATTCCATCGTGGGCAACTTTGCCTTTCATCCTTTCGTGGTAGATAACATAAGTACCAGTTGAGCACTGTGGTGGCTGTAATCGATTACCCGCTTCCCCCGCCAAAATTCTAGCCATGTAGCTATAGTACAAAGGATTATTATTATTTTTATTGTTATTGTTAAGGCGGCGAGCTGGCAGAAACGTTAGCACGCCGGGCGAAATGCTTAGTGGTATTTCGTCTGCCGCTACGTTCTGAGTTCAAATTCCACCGGGGTCGACTTTGCCTTTCATCCTTTCGAGGTCGATAAATTAAGCACCAGTTACGCACTGGAGTCGATGTAATCGACTTAATATCTTTGTCTGTCCTTGCTTGTCCCCTCTATGTTTAACCCCTTGTGGGCAATAAAGAAATAAGAAACGCTAGCACGCCAGGTGAAATGCCTAGCGGTACTGAGGTCGATCTAACTGACTGGCCCCCTCCTCAAAAATTCCCGGCCTTGTACCTAGAGAAGAAAAGAATCTTCAACGAAACTCCCACAAAATCAATT
>NC_068984.1:132544003-132544887 GCF_001194135.2 Octopus bimaculoides | reverse complement strand
GGAATCTTATAGAAGCTGTCTCTCACGGAAGGTATGAGTCGTTTTAGCAAATATATATATATAGTAACACAAAGGGAGGAATTTCGATTATCCCCACGTGGTGAGTTGTAATATGTATATATATATATATATATATATATATATATAAGTATGTAATATGAATACAATTCTATTGAAATAATCTATTAAGTGCTACAAATATATACAACGCAGTTTGCCTATTTCTAGACAGAAGTTATAAAATAGAAATTGTATGACTCATATAACTGTATTATTCACTGCAGAATTAGCAAGTATTTAGGCTCTTTCAAGTGTTATGTTCAATTTCTCTTCCTAAGTAAACTGCTGCTACAGACTAGCTTTATGTCCAGGTGCGGGTTTGCTTTACAACTGTTTAATGCTACGGAAAAGAAACGTCGATCCCTCTTGATCTTTGTGATTCAGAAAAGGATATGTGTATTCAGAGCGGCATTAATAACACGTTATGTATGCTGGTGCTTTGTATATGTACCTGTGAGTGTGCATATGTATGTGTGTGTTTTGTGTGCTTGTATATACATATATATATTTGTGTGTGTGTGTGTGTGTGTTTGCGTTTGTGTGTATGTATGTGTGTGTCCAATTAGATGTTATGCAGTTTTAACGTAAAGACTGGCCTCTAACAGGGTGGACACATACTTTGAACACAAACGAATAATAACTACCCACAGCAATATCAAACCAACAATAATGACGATGATAATAACAACAACAACAACAATAATAATAATAATAATAATAAAAAAAAAATAATAATGATAATAATAGTAAAAATAATAATAGTGGCTAACAATAATAAATATAGATAGTATAAGCAAGCAAAGTATATTGTTAAGTCATTTCCA
>NC_068984.1:132534951-132537572 GCF_001194135.2 Octopus bimaculoides | reverse complement strand
AGCATTTATTTATTTGCATATATATATGCATATATATATATGTGCATATGTATATACATATGTATATATACATATATATATACACACACACACACGAGTTTATATATATGCGCGTATATATGTGTGTGTGTGTTTGTGTGCGTGTGTGTGCGCGCGCGCGCGTTTGTATGTATGTATGTATGTATGTGCTTGTGTTTGTCTCCATTACCGCTTGATAGCCGGTGTTGGTTTGTTTAAGTCCCTGTAACTTAGCAGTTCAACAAAAGAAACCGATAGCATAAATACCAGTCTTAACAAAATAAGTACGGGGGTCGATTTGTTCGACTAAACTCTTCAAAGCGGTACCCTAACATGGCCGCACTCCAGCGACTAAAACAAATAAAAGAAGAGTAACCGTTTCAAGGAACAATGGTTTCCAATTTTGGTACAGAAATCTGCCTGGCCGAGAGGACTTTGAAGATGTGGAGTTTTATTTCCAGCAAGATGGCATCCAAAAGCTACTATAATAATGTAAGAGCTACCTTGAAGAGATTTTGCCAAGCAGATGGATTGAACGAAGAGGTTCAGTAATAGAATACCCTCTGCGTTCACCGGTCCTCACAGCACTAGACTTGTTCTGAGACTCGTCCATGTTCAGAAAGTGGGACTGGATTATTTGTGCAAATCGTTTCCCCACTATAAAAAAAAAACAAAAACAAATCGTCATGTCCGGGCATCGCTTGAAAAGACAAAGTAAGACCTATCACAAAAATGGCCTTCGCATGTGTGGTAATACTCGAACATGAGTTTGCAGCCATCATATATATATATATATATATATATATATATATATTTTTTTTTTTCTTTTACTTTTACTTGTTTCAGTCATTTGACTGCGGCCATGCTGGAGCACCGCCTTTAGTCAAGCAAATCGATCCCAGGACTTATTCTTTGGAAGCCTAGTACTTATTCTATCGGTCTCTTTTGCTGAACCGCTAAATTACGGGGACGTAAACAAACCACCGTCGGTTGTCAAGCGATGCTGGGGGGACAAACACAGACACACAAACATATACACACACAACATATATATATATATATATATATATATATATACAACATATATATATATATATATATATACACACACATATATACGACGGGCTTCTTTCAGTTTCCGTCTACCAAATTCACTCACAAGGCTTTGATCGGCCCGAGGCTATTATAGTAGAAGACAATTGCCCAAGGTGCCACGCAGTGGGAATGAACCCGGAACCATGTGGTTGCTAAGCAAGTTACTTACCACAAAGATGTTCACGTTGCCAAATAATTATGTATGTGTGTACGTATAGACAGACAGACAGACAGACAGACAAGCAGATAGATAGATAGATAGATAGATAGATAGATAGATAGATAGACAGACAGATTGATAAATGTGGATAAAATACAACGCCTACATGTGTGCTCCATTGCGCATACTGTTGGTTACGTTTATAAGCACGCATGCGTAGTCATCGTCTTTTTGAGTGTCCGTGTTTATTTAGTATTAACTCAGATTTGGCCGAAATGTTTGTTGAGAAGTGAAATACCAAATACTGACCAATAGATTTAGCCTTCACTGCGTGAGTAAATTGTGAGTGGTGGCGGAAGAATATTGGACATGGACAATCTGACGGTGTGAGAGGTCGACCGGTACGATTATACGTCAACACTGGACACCAACGAATAACTTGAGAGAAATGCGTGTGTGTGTGTGTGTGTGGTAGGGCAGGTGTTGCGACTTAACACATAAGTTGTTTGTTTAAGTCGTTAAGTATCTGGATAGACGTCTTAACCTGGAGAGCAAGAAGCGCTAACTGCCGTGAGTTCAGACATCATCGCAGTCACCATTACCACAACTATCGCCAGCATTGCTACCATTTCTCACCGAAACCACAGCAGCCGCCATCATCAACACCATCACCACCGCCACTACAAACAACAACCACCAATCATCGTCTTCTTTCACTACCACTATCACTACCGCCACGACTGCAACTCGAACTGCCAGCACTTCCACCATCACCTCCTCATCTCTAACACAATCCAGTATTACTATTACCAACACCATCAACGCTGTCATGCTACCAAACCACCCCCAACCAACGCCGATACCACTGAAGCCACTAACATAATTAATATTGAGACCATCTTGACAATACTAAGACTGTTCCACACCATTGTCTCCACTCATTTAATTTATAATACCTGGCCTTCTCTCATTTCTATTTTCTTTTCTCTTCGTTTCCTTATCACTACATACATACATACATACATACTCGAAATACAAATTTACTCATAAATACATACACACTCACACACACACATACAAACACATAATCACATGCTTATACATTGACACCTGTATATATATATATATATACTTTATTTAAAAGCAGCAGAAATATAACAAAAAAACCGTTACTCTGAGTTTCACGTTCCCGTTCATCGGACAGTCTTGTTAAAACTGTCCGATGAACGGGAACGTGAAACTCCGAGTAACAGTCTTTTGTTATATTTCTGCTGCTTTTAAATAAAGCATATTACTCTACCTCTGGTATTTGAGTACTCTTTTTCCCACCTTGTTGCACATTTCATGT
>NC_068984.1:132532778-132534493 GCF_001194135.2 Octopus bimaculoides | reverse complement strand
CGCGCGCAAGTAAGTACATAATTGCAAAACAAGGTGGAAAAAAAAAATAGTACTCGAATACCAAAGGTAGAGTAATATGCTTTTTGACTAAAGCTGCAAAACCATCACAAAAAAACTGTTTCTCAGAGATTCCCGTTCATTGTGGTTAGTGGTTAGAGTGTTTCGATTCCCAGACCGGGCGTTGCGTTGTGTTCTTGAGCAAAGTACTTCACTTCATGTTGCTCTGGGATCATTTCGTTAACCTACATGTGGCACACGGTGCACCTGTACAAGTAATGTTGATTTGATGCAGTGAGTGAGCTTATGTGAACGCAAACATTTGATCATTATAAACAAATCATCTGTGTAGTTGTTCAGCAATTTCTTGCGAAAGCCACATACGCCGTCTAAGGACAGAGAGTCTATGATGATGATGATGATGTTGATGATGATGATGATGATGATGATGATGATGATGATGACGACGACGACGATGATGACGTCGCCGACGATATATATATATATACATATAATCTAAATAAGACAAAGAAGCTCTTCAACGCATCTCTAATGATTACGAATTATTAAAGATGTGTTAAAGAATTATTGTGTCTTATTTTTATTGAGATTGTAATTTACTCGTTGCTAAACCCACACATCGGTGGTACCGTCGTGTTTATGTCTCTATAACATTGACAGTGAACAGTTTCGTAGTGGGTGACATTATTTTTGCTCAATAAATTTTCGTATTATAAAGAATAAGAGATAAACCGGTATAAAATTCAGCTGGAAGCTTGAAGGTAATTATCCAGTTAACCATTTTTATCTCCTATTCACAGCCATTTCATATTCTCCAAAATGATTTTCAAAGAATTTAATCCGGAATAATAATTGGCCGAAAGATGGCTGAGAGATAATTCTTTTCTATTGAAATGCACAACACCTTATATTACATCTCATTGCATTGTATCGTGCCGAAATGCATAACTCATTTTATTGAAAGCATTAACATATAGTGACAGTGTGTTGCCTGGAGGCTGTTATTGAAATATAAACAGAATAAAGACTATGATATAGTTTAGTGTGATGTAAAATTTATCGTCGTAAGATTTAACTCCTTACAAGGCAGGAACAACTGCACATGTCATATTCTACAGATAAACCATTGAAGAAGACTCTTTTCTCACGTGGGTTAATAAGAAATATATCCATGGACAGTTTGATGACATACTCGGTCGCAAGTGAAATCCCCAAACCAGACTGGAAATAATACGTCATTTTCAGTCCTCGATGGTATCTATATATATAAAAATGGTGTTTTGAACTGTCTATAATATACAATGTTGGTTAAAATCTATAAAAATATTCTGTTGGCTAAAATTTATATTTACAATATTCTTTGCTAATGCATCAATAATTTATTAAAGTTTTATTTTGGCAGTCACATCCAGATATACAACCACACTGGTCTATCATAACAACTACTGCCCCAATGATACGCAACTGCAGATGGTTGTGAAGTTTCTTCTCATTGATATATAAAATCACAAATTCTAATCCTTAGCTAAAATGTGAATATACGAGTAGTTTCTATCCTACACATAAATAAACGAGGGGAGTTCAGTAATTCAATATATTTAAGTTATAACTCCTTATGAATCAAAATCACAAATCATAGTCCACATATATATATATGTGGTTACATATATATATATATATATATATATATATATATA
>NC_068984.1:132528579-132532621 GCF_001194135.2 Octopus bimaculoides | reverse complement strand
ATATATATATATATATATATATATATATACAAATGATATATAAGCATATGCATGTATACATACATATATGTACATACCTGCATCTACATGTATATATAGATGCATGTCCGGGTACAGGATGTTAGAAAAAAGAACGGGGACATAAAAACAAAACGGATTTTGTTTACAGACAACAGAACGAACACAGGAAAACAAACAAGCCACTTATGGAATTATTCCTTCATCAGCTGCCTCTATTCTAAAACTAGGCGTTTCATATATATATATATATATATATATATATATATATGAATGTATGTACATTTGTATATATAATCCGATTCGGTCTAACAAAGATCATCAATAGCTCATCAATGCTAGTCACTATTCTTACATCATGTACGGATTTAGCTCAATCTAACGATCTACCAGCACCCTATGTACTAAATACGTTAATGTTGTTTTCTACTTCTGTTTATTTTATCAAACTAAAATCATATAATTGGTTTAGTGTTTTTAATTATCGTGAAATTATTTGCTACTTCTTAATTTTCTTGTGTTGTTTATCGAGGTGAGAAGGGTTATGACGTGTAAACCACATGTAATTTTTATACCGAGTACCATAGACACGGCTTCATTATGTAAATAGACTCAGAGTTAGACAAAAGAGTAGGGGAGATAGGACGGCTTCTTGCATAATTCATTCTATGGGTTGAGGACAGATTATAATTTTGTATAATGGTGGGAGTCTTTGTTTTCTATTTCGACAACGCATGTTTGATATACTGTATTAATGTTGGACTTTCAGTGTTTATATGTAGTATCTTCAATATCTATGCGTGAGGTTTTCCATTTCGACAAGGCATGTTTAATATACTGTCTTAATGTTGGAACTTCAGTGTTTATATGTAGTATCTTCAATATCTATGCGTGGGGTAAGATGTTAAACGCTGTTTTGGTAATCAATGCATGCCATGCTTAGATTAATGTTTTTCTTTTTGCTGTCTTCAGTAACTGTTCACTACCAATAACTGTCCTTCAGAATCAGAGCTGGCAGAAACGTTAGCACGCCGGGCGAAATGCTTAGCGGTATTTCGTCTGCCGTTACGTTCTGAGTTCAAATTCCGCCGAGGTCGACTTTGCCTTTCATCCTTTCAGGATCGATTAAACAAGTACCAGTTACACACTGGGGTCGATATAATCGACTTAATCCGTTTGTCTGTCCTTGTTTGTCCCCTCTGTGTGTAGCCCCTTGTGGGCAGTAAAGAAATAAGAATCATATATTTCTTTCCAGCACTCACTCAATTCACAAAAGATGTTATTACGTTCCAGATGAACAGTTAGCTTGTTCGAGAATATAGACATCAGGGTTTTGCATGGTATTGATACACAAGTTATCAATCTCTAGTTTTTGGAGTCCCTGATCTTTCTTTTCTTACTCTTGCGAATTAATATTGTATGTTTCCCCACACGCTCTAATAACACGTTAGATGTTGATTCGGGTCTCTTTAGTATCTCATTGTATACGGCTGCCACAAATCCATGTAATACAAGAAATTTAGGAAATTTCCACTAACTGGCAATCTTTATGTATCGAGGAATTCCTCACTTTTTGTGCAGGGTAAATGCCCGTGTTATTGCATTCTCCTTCTTCTGTTCCTTTCTAATCCATTATACAGTTTTATTGTGCGGTATGTTTTCATTCCATATTTTCTCCCAATAGATGGCATTTCAGTTGATGTTGATACTCCATCCAATGTTATGCATTATTTATTGATGTCTCAGTAAAGCTTTTAAAAATTTTTTATTTGTTGTAAATAACTTATTCTGAAGAAAGAAGCAGTCCCGTTTTACAAAGCGTCTTAACCGACTTGGCTAAGATAAGTTATTCAAAATTTTTATTTCGCTTTAAGAAATCTCTTATTTTTATGTCATATTTTCTTAATATATAGTTTGTGTTATTTTTTTTATGGTTCTTTCTTTTCTAATTCACTAAGTAAGAATAATCCTTTCGCTTTTTTTTTAAGGAATTTTGTTTGATATATTTTCATTTCGCTCTTTTTTTTTTTCAGGCATGGCTGACAAAGATCTTACTCGATTAAGATCGAATCCAATTTCCCTTACAACTGCCATGGATTCTAAATAAATTGGGCCATTTGGCTTATTTATGTTAGGGTTTACTTCTGTAGAAATAATTTCTCGGGGATTTGTGCCTGGTTTCCATTCCGGCCAAGACTTCTCCAATGACCGCTTGAAGAAGAGGGTGATGTGAGTGGAGGAAGGTGCCACCTTCTCGTGAGTTTTACAAAAGGTGGGAGAGAACAGCGTGACTGACGAGGCTAAATGGACCTACTATGATAATACAACAGTGAACAAAGGATAAGAAAGGAGGAGATGACCCTTTTGATACCCTTGATGCATCAGAGCAATACGGGACTTTGTAGGGATTTTCCTCGCGAATTGCTCTTGGTAGTATTTGCATTAGCAGGAACCATTTTTCTTGTTGAGGTTTTGTTACCTAATATTATTCTTTTTCTTTTGTTTCAGATTTTCGTTTTCTTTTTGCTCAATGTATAAATACTATTGTTTTCACTCCCAATAAAGGAAAACATTTTCGTTATTTTTATTGATACAAAATTAAAGAAACCGTCATCGTCATCATTATTACCATCAACGAATGTGCAATAAGTCAGATGAGTTTGAATCACGTGGCCGGTTTTGTGTCTCGAGATTGAATTACAGTCTGCGATAACTTTCTGTCTCCCTGTGTTTCTCTTTCTTTCTCTCTCCGTCTTTCCTCTCCCGTCTTTTGTGGTAATAGTCAGAAGAATCTTGTATTCTGATAGCTATCCCATTGAATAAAAAAAAGCGATGATCTTTGGCTTTAGGTTCATATGTCTGTGGGACCATTAACGAAACCAACGCAATCCTTGACAATACAAAAACAAACTTGGATATCCTAAGTAAACGAAACGAATACGTAAATACTTAAAAGTCACTTTTTAAATATCATTAAATGGAAATATATTAATTTGCTATACCATTTGATTTAATCTTTTCAAAGCTATTTTTGTAACTTCCAAGGAATTTTTCCAGTTTTATTCCCCACCCAAATTTTCAGACATTGTGCCTATAATAAAAGGGATTGTTATTATTATTATTATTATTATTGAGTGAGAGAGCAGTGCATGCCATGAAAGTGACACTGGAGTAAAATATACGAAGTCCAATATGCCCATTATCACTACCAGGCACATACCTCACAATCGTAAGTGCGCGACATGGTGATCTCATATCAAGATAAACAGCGCATGACCATGCAGGTAGGACCCAGTTAGAATTTTCTTCAGATCGAGCAGCCCATCCCACTCAAAAGATCCCTGAATAAGAGTTGTTTAAAGATGTCGAACAAAACACCCATATCTCCAGAGGTGAATTATTCAAACCCCAAAGAATTCCTCCCAACACATGGCTATGATGCTTCTCCACTGCACCTGTTCGTGATCAGAGATGCACATATTGTCAGCCTCCAAGGGACATGCTCAACTAGTTAACGTCAATCAACTGACAAGCAACTCTGTGGTATTGAGCAGAATATTTGCTGTAACCCATCGTTTATACCAAGACAAAACATGTACGTGATAACATTTCCAATCAGTTAAGATGAGAAACCATGAGAGTCAGTGCCTGGTATTGCATCAGGGCTTTAAATGTTTAGCGGTATTTCGTCTCTCGCTACGTTCTGAGTTCAAATTCCGCCAAAGCCGACTTTGCTTTCATCTTTTCGAGACTTTGCCTTTCATCTTTGCCCAGTGCGTAACTGGTACTTATTTAAGTACCAGTTACGCACTGGGGTCAATGTAATCGACTTAATCACTTCCCTCAAATTCCATGTCTTGTGCCTACAGTAGAAAATATTATTATTATTATTATTATTATTATTATTATTATTATTATTATTATTAGTAGTAGTAGTAGTAGTAGTAGTAATGCATAGCTGCAGTAGCGGTGGTTGTAGCGGTGAGTTTGGTGGTGGTGGTGGTGGTGTTGCTGGTAGTAGAAC
>NC_068984.1:132526645-132527712 GCF_001194135.2 Octopus bimaculoides | reverse complement strand
CCATCACCACCACCACCACCACCAACAACAACAACAGCAGAAGCAGCAGCAGCAGCATTACCACAATTACCAGTAAACTCAACAACTCCTCCTCCACCACCACCACCACCACCATACCATATTGACTCTTTTAAACCTCAATCGGTTTAAAAATTTAAAATTTGTAGCTAAATTTTGTTTGTGCATTACAATTATTTTTCGATTGAGAATATTGCTTCAGAATCAAAAAAAGCAGACGACACTTGACAGTTATCGTCTGCCAAATGATAGGATCACCTTTCAGTTTGAAAAAAATTTTCCTTTATTCAAACATACGATACCTTATTTATTTATTTATCTATTTATTTATTTATGTGATTATTTATTCATATATTTATTTATGTGTGTATTTATTTATTTATTTATTCATGTATTTCACAATAACTATAATTAACAACAAAATCATAAATTTCTAATCTTGGATGATGTGCAAAGTCGATCCTCGAATGCGATTGTATGCTATGGTGAAGAGGCGTAACTAAGCGTTGTAACGCATCTAATCCGCTAACTTCTATTTCTGCCTCTACAACGATTTCTTACATTGACACAAGGCTATATATTTTGAGGATTGAAGTATAGTCGATCACAGCCAATTGGAGTACAACTAATTACCCTGATACTGAGTGTAAGACAAAAACACCTTAGGACAAACAAACCCCAGACCCCTAGGACAAAACCCCTTAAGTTAAAGTGCGAAAGAGGACAAAACCACCTCTGTTATATTCTTGGTGGAGGTGTACAATAAGCATTCCACCCCATTTTTTTTTTCTTTACAGATTCCGACGTCTTCGGTTTTTTGTCTGAGTCAGAATCTCCGTCGCCGAAAACGTAGGAATCTGTAAAAAAATAATTAATAAATGGGGTTGGATGCTTATTGTACACCTCCGCCAAAAATATAACTGAGGGAATTTTGTCCTCTTTCGCACTTTAACTAAGGGGATTTTGTCCGAGGGAGTTTTGTCTTAGGAGGATTTTATCCTAGGGGTTTTTTCCATTGAGACTAGTGCCTGACTATTTTAATTAACGAA
>NC_068984.1:132524734-132526368 GCF_001194135.2 Octopus bimaculoides | reverse complement strand
CTCAAACGCGCATGCACATACATGTAAATGTTTGCTTTTATGTCAAGTTATAATAAAAAACTATTTAACGTTAAACTGAAGAATTACTCAATGCTTTTTCTGTAGAGTATATGTTTATTGAACTGATAAGAGGGGTGACTTCAAAGTTTTGGGCTTCTAGTCTTAGTGGTCTCGGCTTACAAGTATATATATATATATAGATATATATACATTCGCTGCTTTCTTCGAAGAAAACTAATGCTCTTAGCTTAGTTTTTCCTTGGGGCTGGCCAATTGGAGCAATCTTGAGTATAACCAGCCGAAATTGCAAAGATAATCTGGAACTCGGCTGAAGAAAGGAAACTCCGAATGACCCGCCCTTGTTTCCTTTGTATCATCTATCTGGATGTTTTGTCCCTTTTTTGTACTTGTGAAATCTTGTATCCCTGCCGTAAGGCTTTACTTCCACACACGCCATTTTAATTTAATTCATCCTTAGTCGAAAGACACCTGTTGTTACGTCCTGTTATTTGTATTTATAGATTTTTATTGAAATCCAATTAGCCTGTTATTGAACTGTAACGTGTATGCAAAGTTTCGTGAATATTGGTTTATTAATTTAGGCACTAAACAGACAGACAAGAAATTGCCATTTATATATGTAAATATATATTCTTTTACTTTTTTATTCTTTTACTTGTTTCAATCATTTGACTGTGGCCATGCTGGAGCACCGCCCTAAAGGGTTTTTTTGTCGAAGAAATCAACCCCAGAACTTATTCTTTTGTAAGCCTAGCACTTATTCTATTGGTCTCCTTTGCCGAACCGCTAAGTTCGGTGTGAGGGGAGGGACAAGCACAAGTGATGGTGGAGAGACAAACACAGACGCAAAGACACACGTATATATATATATATATATATATATATATGCGTGTGTGTGTGTATATATATATATACACACACACATACACACACACACACACACCCACACACACACATATATATATATATACACGACGGGCTTTTTTCAGTTTCCGTCTACCAAATCCACACACAAGACTTTGGTCAGCCCGAGGCTTTAGGAGAAGACACATGCTCAAGGCGCCAAGCAGTGGCACTAAACCCGGAGCCATGTGGTTGGGAACCAATATGCATACGACCGGCTTCTTTCAGTCTTTCGAAGAATACTCTACGTATTCTTCGTTGAAGACATTGACATTATCTTGAAGGGGATGTGGCTGCTATTTCTCATAGGTCGAGCAACCAAGACAGGAACTCCTTGTTGCTACTTTTGTTTGTTGAGATTGTTGAAGTTACAACTGGAATTGTTTTTGTTGTAGTAGCTTTTACTTTTAGTAATATTGTTGTTATTCCTACTGCTGCTGCTGCTGTTGTTGTTGTTGCTGTTGTTGTTGTTGCTGTTGTTGTTGTTGTTGTTGTTGTTGTTGTTGTTGTTGTTGCCGCTGTCACCGTTTAGTTCGCTAATACCCTGCAGCACTCTTTAGACACGCTTGATTGGAAAAGAGGGATCAGTGCAGATTAATCTAATGTGACCCTTTACAACATTTACAAGGGTTGATCCCCGGAATGAGAACATGACACGTGTCCCCTCGCCGCCACCAGAACCCTTTTACAAAACTACCACCGCCGCCACC
>NC_068984.1:132522829-132524540 GCF_001194135.2 Octopus bimaculoides | reverse complement strand
AGCACCACCAACACCAGCACCACCAGCACCACCACCACCACCACCACCACCAGCAATAAGAGAACATTTTCTATCTGTTTGTCTCTGTTTCTGTGGAACTAAACAGTTCCACAGAAACCTACTCTTGTCTGACAAGTTGGTGTAAAACACATACACACACACTCACTCACACACACACACATACACACACACACATACACACACACACACACACAAACAGACAACAAACATACGCACACATATACACACAGAAACACACAAACACACACGCACGCACACATGCGCACACCTATACAAAAATACATGTGTGTGTGTGTGTGAGTGTATGTATGTGTGTATGCGCGCGTGTGTGTGTATGTGTGTGTGTGTGTGTGTTGCTGATGTTCATGGAGTATGTGATGTTGATGATGTTGATGCTACTACTGTTGCTGCTGCTGCTGAGGAGGAGGAAGAGGAGAACGATCATGGTAATGGCGCATGTAATATGACAAAAGAGAGATGAAATAATGTCAGTTTTATTTGAATCACTTCTATATGTGTTTTGTATGCGTGTATAAAAGTATATGTATGCGTGCATATCTTCGTAGTTATGTAGCATGTGCGTTCATAAACATGAGGTAGTTTTACCCCCCTCTCCAGCCCACACAACTAAATATAATGCACAAATAGAACCGAAACGAACCATACGAATATGCATATGTGCATATATATATATATATATATTAGTTTATGTATATATTAATATTATCTCAGTTTTAAAAAAACCTTTGATAATGTAAATATGTTAATAGTTACCAGAGGTAGCAAAATTACACTAGAAACCAAGATATCACAGCCGTTTTACAGGTAGAGATACCAAGTTAAAGTGATACATTTTGAGAAGATATGAATAATAATAATAAATGGTGCAAAGCGCATATAAATAAAAGTTCCTTTAATTCCTACACATGTTTCAAAGAAGTAAGAGCTGCTGGAATTCCTCATATATTCATCTTCAGGGATTCAACATATATATGTATAGATGATGATGGCCGTCCACTCGTGACCGAGGAAGACCATTGCTGACCTTCAGGAACATTGTGTAGTATAGGACTAACTTATATTTTGCATTTGCGGCTCCGTTGGTGGTTAATGAACCCTGCTCTTGACAAGCATACACGACTGCAAACATTGCAGACCAAGCTTTCCCCATTCACTATACGAGCCGTGCGCTTTCGCGCAGCTCATTTAAGTTCTTCGAGTTCTGAGTTCAAATTCCGCCGAGGTCGACTTTGTCTTTCGTCTTTTTGGGGTCGATAAATTAAGTAACAATTGCGTACTGCGGTCGATCTAGAGCAGAGAAGAATATTTAACAGTAAAAGAAGCTACAAGCAAGATGCGATAGGAAATATATGCATGCATATGTAGCTATAAAATTTACAAACATGTCGAAAGACAGTGTTTTAATAATATTAAAACATTCAACACTAATCCATCGGCAAACAATCCTACATCGGCAAATTATCACTACTGTGATAATTAATCTCAATTAATCAAAGTTTTTCGCTATCATTAGATATTAACGCGATCGATGAGCAAAATCGCTAGAACTTTGCCTTCTCTCTCTCCCATTCTCTCCCTCTCTCTCTCTCTCTCTCTCTCTCTCTCTTAATATGTATAAATATATCCATGTGTGTGTATATATATATACATATATATATATATATATATA
>NC_068984.1:132516865-132520979 GCF_001194135.2 Octopus bimaculoides | reverse complement strand
CATCTATGTGTGTGTGTGTGTGTGTGTGCTTGAATCTCTGTGTGTTTTAAAAAAAACATAAATGAATCATTTAAACTTTCACAGAAAAATGCATTATTTTATATATTCAATGTGAGACAAGAAACCACAGTTATATTCGTATTGGTTCCGACTTCTGTTTGTCATGATTCAAATGATGAAACATATAGGTCATTCTATTGTTTCTTCTCTTCTTTCTTTTTTCTTTTTTCAATAAAGAGTAATTGTTCATTTTTTTCCCTCTCAAATTGACTTTCAGTCGGGTGAAGGTGGTGGCAAAATAAATAGTTTTTTTGGGAGGGCAAAACCTAAATGTGTTTTGTGGGAGACAGCCATCTTGTGACAGTAATCACAGCATAAGAGAGTCTATTGATTTTTGCCTGGGAATTGGCTGTTTTAACTGTGGAAATAACAAGAAATATCAGTAGAGTGAGTTATTTTGGTGCTCTTGTTTTGTAGTTGTAGTAGCAGTTGTTGTTGTTGTTATATTTTGCTTGTTTTTTTATAAATAAGACAACATATACCACTCCAGGCTGTCAGAAGTGCTATATTTTGTCTTTATTATTAGCAAACTGATATCGAGATATAACCTAATCTTGGTCTTGAGGTTTACTTGAAATCTTTCGTAAGATAGGGAGGAAAAAAATAAGTTTATTCTTAAGAAATGCATTGAGGCAGAAGATTGTTTCCTTCACACATCAGAGAATAAAGCATATGTGGTTCAAACTGCTCTACATGTAACTGGAATTGATCGTCAGATAATTCATTCCGGCTAATAAAAGATCTTTTTTTTTGTTTGTTTTTTTCCCCTAAAACGCATTAAAACATTCGTAGTTTTGTTGTGATAATTGCTTTAGAGAGAGATTTTTGTAAAACACATTTAGATATTTATGTGATGGAAATATGAAATATTTTCTTTGCTGGTAAGAACTTGCGCGTTGAATCAGATGGTGAAATGGTTGAAAGCGATGAAAATATAATTGAACTGTTGAAAAAAAAAAAAAAACTGGTAAAAAATATCGATGTTAAATATGGTTAGAATAAGAAAACGGAAGGATTCGTGGAGTAAAAGATATGCAAAGAAAATGCTTTAAACTGATTGCAGCGCTAGAAAGTATATCAATATTCGATCATTGATCAAATGTGCGTTGGTTTATGATATATTCTTCTGCGAATGAAATACGAAGTTGGGGAAGAATCTAAGATGATGAAGTAACTTTCAAAAGTATACAGAAACTCTGTATTGTTTATGTACTCTGAGTATCAACACAAATTCCACGACTCCAAAATGACCGGAACATTTGCATTTGAATTCCTGCAAGATCGACAGAACTTTTGCAATTGAAAATCCCGCCTTGAATAAGACCACTGTCTTGGGGTTGATGATTTGACATTTTAACTGAAATTTATCTTTTAAAAGATTTGTTGGAATTTTTTTATTCGAACCGGAATTACCTCGCAGAATATATTTCGCCCGTCGAGCGAAATGCTTAGCAGTATTTCGTCTGCCGTTACGTTCTGAGTTCAAATTCCGCCGAGGTCGACTTTGCCTTTCATCCTTTCGGGGTCGATAAATTAAGTACCCAGTTACGCACTGGGTTCGATGTAATCGACTTAATCCCTTTGTCTGTCCTAGTTTGTCCCCTCTATGTTTAGCGCCTTGTGGGCAATAAAGAAATAAGAATATATTTAAAAATTTTCTCGTTACCGAAGAAGATGTAGCAAAAGTGATGCGAATGATATAAAGAGATCCAAATAACATAAAACTGTTTGAATTCTCCCGTGCCTCGAAGAATTTTCGCACAATCACATCACATCTAAGAGATGTTATATACTTTCGTTTCCAATAGAGCTGACAGAAAGAAACGAAGTAGTCCATAAGAATTTGGCCACCATTTTAATGATATATGAAACTGGTATTTGTGTATTTGTATACGTGTTCGTGTTGTGGACAGTGGACAACAGGCATGTCAGGCTAAGCTGTATGCTCGAAGACATCAGTGGGTGTTTGTATGCAGAGAGGCCATATAACTATTGTGTTTAAACTATAATGCTTGAATTTGTAGGTGAATGTGTGTTATGTTAGAGATTGTGTGAGGTTAAGAAAATCTGTAACTGGATATGATAATGACGGTGGGGATGATCGGCGTGAAGGTGTTGATGCCAATACGAGTGATACTTGTGTAGCAAACTCATAAGAGGCGGAGAGAGAACGTAAGTTCGTTTGCCCGAACATGAGAAATTATGGATTTCTCATTGGTTGAAAATTACTGTCCATATACGAATTCTGAACTTCGTTGAAGAAGTTTTCCACGTGGATTCGTGTATGAACACTTATATAAACCCTGATTTTCGGCAAACTCTCCACTGATCGTTGGACGGCCACTCAAATCCATGACACTCACCCTTTTGAGTATCGGCTAAATTATATGCCATGTTCAATACTCAAATCCGATAATATTGAATTGTTGTGAACTCTTATAGCTAGAATGAAAGATTAGTTAATATAAAATGTAAGTCGTAATTCTTTCTCTACGACGAAATGACCTTATTTCTAAATGTTCTATAAATGCCAAAAAAAATGTATATAATAAATTAAGAGTTATGCTTAATGATAAATATTTATAATTAAGTTATAAGTAACGAGATTATCATTATAAGTATTTATCACTAAGCACTTGTTATACACTAGTGTACCAGAAATATATGAAATTTTTAATATCGTCATGTAGAAAAACCCCCACTTAACTCATTGATGAGGAGACAGCATTTACTTATTCAAACAAATTTTCAATTGAAAGATAAGACTAACTTTCGAGATGGCCTGAAGAGTCTTTGGAAGTACAGAAGTTCGATAACAGTAAAACGTGATCTTATAAAGACGAACTCGGAGTACATTGAAACTGAAAAATACCGCAATGAAAGAAAATTTGAACCAATAGATTGCTTGACATGTTAGAAATGACAACCAAATATACCTCAAAGCATCCAATCATGTGTAAAAAGGGTAGTCCAGTGGCATAGCTACAATGTGTGCCACCCAGGACAGTCCTTGATTTTGTCACCCTTCCCCGCCCCCAGGTGTAAGCCTGTACAGGCTTTATACAGAAGACCTAAAAGCGTCGCCCGTGGTGGACAGTTCCTTCATTAATGTGTTCTATATCACTGAGTAGGACACATTAGATAATGTCATCCTAGATAGACTGTTACTGACTAAAAGACAGGTTAGTCACTGCCGGAACACTTTTGAATACAGGTCTGCTGTATCAGGGCGACAATAACGAAAGCAAACAAAGAAATAAAATTAGTAGCCTTGTCTTGTCATCTTGTCAGTTTGCTGATTATCTACTGAAAGCCGTGACTCCTTCAGCAATCCTTGTTTGTTGAGGCTGGTCCCTCACGCTGTTATGTCCATTATCCAATCTGCAAGGTAATAGCTCCATTTTTTATATGGGTGTTGTCCCATCACCTTTGAACTCCCAGATTCCTCACGGGTTGCAGTAATCACAATTCGACCATAGCTGCTTCCTGGTTATTTCTAAATTCAGGACACTATGTTGGCTCAAAATGATTTAGTAATGCTGTTTACACAGCAATCTTTGCAGTTTCTACCGTTCCAGGTCAGAACAGACGTACATGTAATGCCAGGTTAGAGGTAACTCCGTTTTCCTCAATATCTAGGGCTTCCCGACACTAGTCTCTGATACCGAGTTCATTCATGCCCTGGATATACGCAATGAAACCCAATTCAGACAAAGTGTCCTCCCAATCTCGTCTACCATACAGGAAGAAATAAACAAAAAGCCAACACTTTTGTAACTAGATTTCAGTTGAAATACAAAACCTTTTATTTCAATTGATTTTAATAACAATACCCTTTTACTTGTTTCAGTCTTTTGACTGTGGCCATGGTGGAGCACCGCCTTTAGTCGAGCAAATCGACTCCAGGACTTATTCTTTGTAAGCCTTCCCTCTTATTCTATCGGTCTCTTTTGCCGAACCGCTAAGTTACGGAGACGTAAACAGACCAGCATCGGTTGTCAAGCGATGTTGGGGGGGGGACAAACACACACACATATACATATATATATATATA
>NC_068984.1:132515987-132516650 GCF_001194135.2 Octopus bimaculoides | reverse complement strand
GCTTCTTTCAGTTTCCGTCTACCAAATCCACTCACAAGGCTTTGGTCGGCCCGAGACTATAGTAGAATACACTTGCCCAAGGTGCCGTGCAGTGGGACTGAACTCGGAACCATGTGGTTGGTAAGCAAGCTACTTACCACACAGCCACTCCTACGCCTTATTAATCTTGTGTTTCAAACATAAATTGACATGAAATTTTGATGGAAGCTTTTAAATTAGATAACTTTACAGCAAAAAAAAACTTGTATCATAGAATCAGGGGTGGTCTCAGGCGGGTAGATACCAAAAGGGTAAACTCGAAACCAGGGTGCTTTTTGCTACATAAGGACCCACCCATAACAACATCGTTCTCGTTCTGAAAGATTGCCAAAAAATTGCCTGGTTGAATATACTAAATTATGGCGTATAGCTGTTGCCTATGTGGGTGAATAAGTATGCATACGAGTGACAGGACGACAGAGTGGTGGTGAGGGTGGTTGTGGTGGTGGAGGTGATGGCGGGTGATGGCGGTGGAGGAAGCACAGTGGGCATGGCTGCTGCTACGGTGGTGATAGTGATGGTATTGGTGGCAAGTTTCGTTATATATATATATATATATCCACACATCCATACATCCATACACATATATATATACATATATACATACATACATTTATATATATA
>NC_068984.1:132513226-132515180 GCF_001194135.2 Octopus bimaculoides | reverse complement strand
CATGTATGTATGTATGTATGTATGTATATATATATTCTTACGTATTTTATATACACATGCATAAAATCATAGGTACATGAAAACCTATATACACATGACAGAGCTCACATACACATACACATATACATACATACATACATACATACATACATAAGCATATTCTCACTTACGTGCGCAAATACAAACACACACCTACACATATATATGTATATATGTATGTATATGTATACATATACATGCATGTAATATATACGTACGCATATAAGCATACCCAAAAACGTACAACTACACATAGATACGTATATACAAACATGCATACATGCATACACACATGCATATATATACACATACAAAGGCATAATGCCAACATACATACATATCTAAGTACATGTATGCATACATACATACATACATACACACCCAGAAGTGTTGTTCTTAAGCTTGATATACACCATCCCTACTTGACACATTGCTGGAACCAAACCGGGTGCCCGGTTAGAACCACAAAACCTGTTCTCTTCCCTCTTACTCTATAGTCATCCAACATGGCTGCCATTTCATTTAAACACTTCCTCCTAACATCGCAATTCTATGACAGTTGCCCAGACGATCTCTTCAGCTGCTGCTTTTGATGTTTCTTTTGTTGCCGCCATTGTTGTTGTTATTATTATTGTCGTTGTTGTTGTTGTCGTCATCGTAATCGTTGTTATTGTCGTTGCTTCTCCTGCTGCTGTTGTTGTTGTTGTTATTTAGCGGAAACTTTGACTCAGAGCAGTCAAGCCGGAACTCTCCCGTCCATCTTTTCTTTCGAGTACAGTGTACCTAAAGTTATACAATTCAATGTGTTCTCTTCTGTTTTTAAGACGGTTGTGTATGTTATGAAGGAGATTTTTTTAAAAAGGGTAGGGCCAGTAGCATAGCTACAATGTGTGCCACTCAAGACAATCCTTGATTTTGCTGCACTTCCTCATGCCCAGCGTAAGCCTGTTCAGATTTATACAGATGACTTAAAAGCGTTGCCCCTATAAAAGCGTCGCCAGTGGTGGATTACACCTTACTATTTTTAGCAGAACGAGCAGTTACATCAAAGCTTTAGACTGGTTGTTGTTTTTGCTGTTGTTTAACTCTTAGTCCTGATCGAGCAAACCGTCTTTTAAGGATTATGTTCAGGACTCCATTACCTGTTGTGCCTTTGTTTTCCTTTCACAAGACAGTAAGGTTTGAATCAAGGGAGAACTGACTGTTATTTTTAGCTGTCGGAGCAGCCATATATGGGTCTCTTCGTTGTGTAGTTATAGTTATTGCTACAATTGTTTTTGCTGTTGTTTTTATTGTTGTTGCTTCTGTTGCTGCTGCTGCTGTTGTTATTGTTACCGTTGTAGACGCGATGATATTAGCAGTAGACACGGATGTAGTAGTAGTAGTAGTAGTAGTAGTAGTAGTAGCAGCAGCAACAGTAGTAGTGATGATGGTGGTAGTATTGTTGATGACGGTGGTGTGATGGTGGTAGTTGTGGTGATGGTGATGTTGGTAGTGGTAGTAGTAGTAGTAGTAGTAGGAGTGGTGGTGGTGGTGATGGATGGTGGTGGTGTCGATGGCGATGGTGGCTCTAGTGTTGTTGTTGCTGTTGTTGATGGTGGTGAAGTTACTTGTAGTTGTTTTTGTTTAACTTTCTGTCCTATCAACACCAACATAATATAGATGTGTTACCCAATTTAGAGAAATGGCAGTTTGTTCAAACAAGTGTGTGGGTGTGTGTGTATGTGAGTGTGTGTGTGTGTGTGAGTGTGTGTGTATGTGAGTGTGTGTGTGTATGTGAGTGTGTGTGTGTGTGTGTGAGTCAGTGTGTGTGTGTATCTATATATGCTTTTTCATTTAGTTGTGCACATATGTGCCTGCGTATATGATTGTATGTACATATATATACATATATATATATATATATATATATATA
>NC_068984.1:132511856-132513174 GCF_001194135.2 Octopus bimaculoides | reverse complement strand
AGAGAGAGAGAGAGAGAGAGAGATACATATATACACATATATAAATATATATATATATATATATATATATATATCAAGAGAGAGAGAGAGAGAAAGAAAGAGAGGGAGGGAGAGAGAGATTTGCTGTTTTATGTTTTGGTTATGTTTTAGTGTTTGTGTGCGTGAATATGTATGTACACAGACTGGCATGTACGCTCATAGACATGCGTATGCACGTGCGTTGCATGTTTGTGTATTTATGCATAACCGTATGTATGACCGACAAATAAGCAGAGAAGAGTGAGGTGGAAAGACAGAGATTGAAAGAAAGGGGGAGAGAGAAAAAGAGAGAGAGAGAGAAAGGGAGAGAGAGAGATTGTGTATGACAGATAGACAGTCAGAGTGAATGGAGGAGAGGAGAGAGACAAGGAAACTCTGAAAGTGGGAGAGGACAATTGAAGCAGAGAGAGAGAGAGAGAGAGAGAGAGAGAGAGAGACATATATACACACACAAAGAAAGTGAGATAGAAGAGCGTTTGGAGAAAAGAGCGTTTGAGAAAAGAGAAAGAGAAGGACAAAGTAAGAACTGTAAGAAAGAAAAGGACGATATACAGAACGAGGACAGAGAGAGAGAGAGAGTAAGCGGGGAATAAAAAAAGAAGGGGGGAAGAGAAATAAAGCAAGCGATCAGAATTAAGTATGGCTGGGGCGTTGTTGGTGATGATTGTGCTGTCAGTAGTGATTAAGCTAGCAGCCATATTTCTCACCTGCGCTGACGATATATGGGCGGAAGGTGAGAAAGCAGCAAACAGCTAAACACTGGTGGAGAGGCCACCGTGGTGTTGTATTGACACAGCTTTTATGTAGTGTCACATGTAAAAGAACTCACACGTACACACAGAACTTGTAATGTTTTCTAACGAATCAATCTCATCCGACATTTTGTTTTGTTTTTTTCGTTTTATATTTTTTAGAATGGCAGCCATGTTTTGGGCTGTAAACTGGCAGGAGAAACACTTGTAGTTTTACTAACACTAACCCTAACCCTAACCCTAACCACACACAGGTTTCATTTCACTTCTCTTATTTATTTTCCTTCTTTTTCTTCTTCAGCTCCTTTTTCTTTCATCCTTTCCAATTTTTTTCCGTTGTTGTTAAAACTTTTTTCTTTTTTCTGTTTTTATGCATTACCTTTTTCATCATCATCATCATCATCATCATCATCATCATCACCATCATCGTCATCGTCAACTTCTTCTTCTTCTTCTTCTTCTTCTTCTTCTTCTTCTTCTTCTTCTTCTTCTTCTTCTTCTTCTTCTTCTTCTTCTTCTTCTTCTTC
>NC_068984.1:132508925-132511791 GCF_001194135.2 Octopus bimaculoides | reverse complement strand
CTTTGTAACACAACTAACAGCCAAAGGATGATGATGACGATGATGATGACGACGACTACGACAAAAACGACGACGATGATGATGATAATGATGATGATGATGATAATAATAATAATAATAATAATAATAATAATAATAATAATAATAATAATAATCTTTTCTATTATAGTTGCAAGGCCTGGCATTTTGTGGGAGGAGGCTTATCTATTAGACCAACCTTAGTACGCAATTGATGCTCATTTTATCAATCCCGAAAGGATGAAAGGCAAAGTCGACCTCAGCGGAATTTGAACTCAGAACGTAGAGGTGGAGGAAATGCCGCTAAGCTTCTTGCCCGGCGTACTAACGACTCTGCCAGCTCGAAGAAGAAGAAGAAGAAGAAGAAGAAGAAGAAGAAGAAGAAGAAGAAGAAGAAGAAGAAGAATTCTGTTGAGACTAAAACTAAAAATTATATAAAAACTGCAATAATTAACAGCAGCGGTAGAGGTAGTAGTAGTAGTAGTAGTAGTAGTAGTAGTAGTAGTAGTAGTAGTAGTAGTAGTAGTAGTAGCAACAGGTGTCTACTTCCAAGTTAAGTAAACTAATTTCTGTTGGATAACTTACTGAGGAACTCACACATGTACATATATGTGTGTGCACGCGCGCGTGTATGAGTTACATATATTGAGCGTTCTTCTTAACATGTCTTCAATAAATATAACCCGTAGCGGGAATGGGAGATTGATGTATTTTGTAAAAATCTCTCTCTATATGGGCATGGTGCAATAAGCGCAGGTACGGCCGTGTGGTTAAGAAGCTTATTTTACAAACACGCAGTTTCGGGTTCAGTCCTAATGCGTGACATCTTCGGTAACGCATTGAGCAAGCATCTTCTGCTGCAACTGCGGGTCAACTGATACCTTGTAAGTGAATTTGTAAGCAGAAACATTGTAGAAGCCTGTCAATATAATATAATGATATAATATATGAACATATGTGTACGTGTGTATGTGTGTGTGTGTGTGTGTGTGTGTGTGTGTGTGTGTGTATGTGTGTGTGTTTGTGTTTTTGATCTTTTTCTCGCCACCTCTTGACAACTGGTTTGGTTCTCTTAGTCTCCGTTATAGAGATTTGGCAAAAAAGAAATCGATAAAATGAGCAGTAGACTTAACTTAAAAGTTAGTGCTGAGGACGATTTATAAAGCTAAAGTCCTTCTGGACGTTGTCCCAGCATGGTTGCAGTCCAGTGATCGAATGCAGTAAAAGATAAAAGATATATCTTTAAGTTGTAGACATCCAGAGTGCTTAATACTTCATGAGAAGCTATTATAGTGATAATTTTTGAGCCTGATACACACACACACACACACACACACACACACATATATATATATATATGAATGACAGTCGCTGTTGGTTTGTTTACGCCCCATTACTTAGCGGTTCGGCAAAAGAGACTAGGCTTGAAAATGACTGAAGCAAATAAAAGTAGGAGATAAAAGATAAACACACACACACACACACACACACACACATACACACACACGAGCGCGCGCGCGAAACATACATATACATATATATGTAACTACATTATTACATTAAGGGCTATTACTATTAGTAAAGCCACGCGCTAGAAAGAGACGCTTATGTCAAACCACGTTATCAAATATACACACGCGACGAAATCGAGGAAATGAAAAAAGAATATATATATTTTTTTTAAAGGTTCAGTTGTATATAGAAGCAGTTCCAGCGCGTGGCTTTACTTACAGTAACAGCCCTTTATGTGATAATGTATTTTAAAAACTTATATACTTAGTATTAATTTTTTACCTTAATTGGTATTTGATAAAATCTTATATAGATTTTATCCTTATATTTTATTGATATACGTATATACAGTGGCGGACTGGCCAGGTTGCCAGCTTGCCCGATGGCAAGAAGGGCCCCTGCGCCATTAGAATCCATATATGGGGGGGGGGGGCCCAAGTTAGTATCTAAGGGGCCCATCCCCTTAAGTTTGAGAATTTTTTTAATTCACTCCTGGAAGAATGCATTAATTATTTCAGCCTAGCTGTGTTTGTAGTCAGTTGAAAAGAATACTTTTAACAAAAAAAAAAAAAAAAATGATAGTATTGTAGTTGCAGGTGGGCCCCCTTGTAGTTGCGAGTGGGCCCCCTTAGTCTCCTGGCAACCAATATTTTTAGACCCAGTCCGCCACTTATGTATGTATGTATGTATATATGTATGTATGTATGTATGTATGCATGTACTGGGTGTGTGGATGTAGGAAAATGCAAAATAAGCGAGGTATAGATAACACAGAATAGTGCTCAGATTAATGAGAACTTAAACTCCAGCCTCTTCACTCAGGGCTGGTGCTTCCGGTCGTGAAAGATAGGTATAAGAACGAACCTTGTCGAGTTGTTATGGAGGTAGAAAGGAAAATAAACACAAGTAGACTTAATGCGTGTATTTACATGGAATACAAGAACAGATTACAGAATAAAGAAAGGAAAATGAGTTATGTACTAGTCTTATCTCGACAGCTGTTTCGAGAGCACAGTGGCTTATACTCCAACTACATTAATACATAATAGATGCACAGGTGTGTGTAATAACACAAATTCCCATGAATTTGTTACAACAATCCGGGTGACCCTCATTAAGAGGAGAATGGCCATCCTGGTGCTTCCGAAACAGCAGTCAAGATAAGTCATAACTCTTTTTCTTTTCTTTATTCTGTAATCTGAATTTTGTATTCCATGAAAATGCACGCATTAAGCCTACTTATGTTTATTTTCCTTTCTAGCTCTGTTGCTCTCTCTCTCTCTCTCTCTCTCTGTTTCCTCTGTGTGTGTATATATATATATATATATATATATAT
>NC_068984.1:132507271-132508606 GCF_001194135.2 Octopus bimaculoides | reverse complement strand
ATACATACATACATACATACATACATACACACACACACACATATTTCTATATAGATAAATAGATATTGATATAGATATAAATACATGTGTGTTAGTGTGTGTGTTATAATTTGTGTTTGCATATGTTCCTCACCACCGCTTGACAACTAGTGTTGCCTTCTTATTATATCCCCGTAACTTAGGGGTTAGCGATACGGCAATACCCTTCAAGGCTGTGTCCCAGCATGACCTCTCAGTCCAATGATTGGAAACAAGTAAAAGATAAAAGACAAATCTATCCTGTACAGGATGATATATACGATCAGGTGGACATGTTCTTCGGCCGCAAGTGGATCAACATTCCTATCCCACCAGATCTAACCGCAACGTAAAGACTGTGAACGATATCTATGTATATTTACCAATCAATTAGTGTCAGGAAGGAAGGTAGAAAATATGTATTGTTGGAAGATGTATATGGAAACACATGGGTGCAATAAGCCGATAAGAACGGGAAGCAACGTTTGTCAAATCCTTTCTTTCACTATCCAGTTGCTTACACACTCTCTCTCTCTCCCACTTTCTCTCACTCACTCTCTCTCCTTCTCTCTCCTCCTTTCCTTACCTCCCACTTTCTCTCCGTGTCTCTGCATGTACGTGTGTGTGTGTGTGTGTGTGTGTGTGTGTGTGTGTATGTGTGTGTGTGTGTGTGTGTGTGTGTGTGTGTGTGTGTTTGTGTATGTGAATGTATTTATTTCTACATAATTAAATTCCTTTCAAATTGTACAAGTGTTTCGATGCATCCGTATTTTTTAAGTAAGATACTTTTAATAAAAAAAAAATACGGATGGACTGAAACGCTTGTACCATACCAGGCTAAGGAAGTTTGATTATTTATAAATGACCATACACTCCTCATAATCTTGTATTGAGTTCTATATCAGTACAAGAATGCGTGTTCCTGTGATTGTGCGTGTATTCTGGTATGTGTATATGTATGCGTGCGTGTGCGAGTGAATATATGTGTGTGTTTCTCGCACGCACACACGCACGCACGCGCACGCACACGCACACACACACACAGAGGCGAGCTGGCAGAAACATTAGCACACGAGGCGAAATGCTTAGCGGTGTTTTGTCTGCCGTTACGTTCTGAGTTCAAATTCCGCCGAGGTCGAATTTGCCTTTCATCCTTTCGGGGTCGATTAAATAAGTACCAGTTACGCACTGGGGTCGATGTAATCGACTTAATCCGTTTGTCTGTTCTTGTTTGTCCCCTCTGTGTGTAGCCCCTTGTGGGCAATAACGAAATAACACACACACAACGCTAAAGAACTTTGGGGATGGTGTTAGCAG
>NC_068984.1:132505579-132506278 GCF_001194135.2 Octopus bimaculoides | reverse complement strand
TATATATATATATATGTAAGTGTATATATGTGTGTATGTGTATGTGTGTGTGTGCGTGTATGTATGTACGAATGTATGTATATATATATGTACTCATGAGTCTGCACACACACACATACACATACATACATACATACATACATACATGCATGCATACACACATACATACATACATACATACATACATACATGCATGCATACACACATACATACATACATACACACATACATACATACATACATACATACACACATACATACATACATACATGCATACATACATACATACATACATACGTACAAAATTAATGTCTAAATTTCATTGAAAGAATCTCATTTCCTCATATTGATGAGAAAAATTTTTTTTTGTATATATGCATTATATAAAACAACTGGTGTAAGATGTAAAACTTTTGAGCTGAAATGTAAATAAACGAAACTACAGAAAAAATGAATGAGAAGAAAAAAGGAGAAAGGGAAGAAAAGGGAGTGAATGATTATAAGAAAGAAAGAAAGAAAGAAAGAAAGAAAGAAAGAGGGAAAGAAAGAAAGAAAGGAAGACAAAAGAAAGAGGAGAAATGTAAAGTTAATTTAATTGAGATTAGGGATCACGGGTAAACCCTGGCGTTAGGGTTGTTTTTACGGTAAAAGAGCGAGAGATAGAGATAGAGATAGAGAGAAAGAGAGAGGGGGAGGGGG
>NC_068984.1:132501300-132504883 GCF_001194135.2 Octopus bimaculoides | reverse complement strand
ATATCGACCCCTCAACCATGCAGAGGCATATACAGAAATTCACACATACATATGCGGGTACGCGCGCACACACACACACACATATACACACATACACACAGATGTTGTCTACTTTATCATAATAATTAAAATGATGATGGGTTGGTTGTGTTGGTGGCGGTAGTGGTCACTTTGATTAATCATAAGAGTCGTGAGAGTTTCGGACAAAACGTCTTGCGGTATTTAGCTCCAGGACATTGCGTTGTGAGTTCAAATCCCGTGGATGTCTCTTTCGTCTTTCATACTTCCGTGGGGTCGATTAATAAAATACCAACAAGAACTGGTATCGCTGTAACCAACTGACCTCTCTCACCAAATTTCTGCCATGCGCCTATATTAAAAACAATGTTGAACGAAGTACTTACGGCACTTCTTCCAGCTTTACGTTCCGAGTTCAAATCCTGCCGAGGTCAACTTCGCCCATTTAACCCCTCCCCACCAGTTTTACGCCTTATGCCAATATCAGAAATACTGAATGAGGACCGTGGATTGGCGGAATCGTTGGAGCGTTGTAAGAAATGCCTCGTAGCATTCATACCGGTTCCTTAGGTTTTGAGTTCAAATTCAACAGAGGTCAGCTTTGCTGTTCATCCTTTCGGCATCGATGAAATTCACGAAAGCCTCTCATCAAAAGTGCTGACAATGTGCCAACATTTGAAGTGGTGAGCTGGCAGAATCGTTAGCACGCCGGGCGAAATGCTTAGCGGTATTTCGTTCTGAGTTCAAATTCTGCCGAGGTCGACTTTGCCTATCATCCTTTCGGGGTCAATAAATTAAGTACCAGTTAGGCACTGGGGTCGATGTAATCGACTGATCCCCTTACCACAGATTTCAGGCCTTGTGCCTATAGTAAAAAGGATTATTATTATTATTATTAGTTATCTTGTGAACAATATTTCGACATCTTGTGTGTCTTCAACTGGTTCAAAAAATAAATTTGTCAAACTACTTCATTTTGGTTAATATAGAAAGGATTGAGGTAACTCCTCCTGAAGAGATAGATAGATAGATAGATAGACAGACAGACAGGTAGACAGACAAACAGACAGATAGACAGACAGACAGACAGACAGATAAATAGATAGATAGATAGATCCAACATACATGCGTGCGTGTGTGTGTGAGCATGAGTGAACTTGTGTGCTCTTGCGCTTCTTAAACTAAAAGAGGAACATGGAATGTTTCTTGGTGAGTCGGGGCCGGAGGTGGGGGAAGGGACTTACTGAATCGCTTTACTCGATGTGGATGGAGGTCGATAACCTGAACAGATATGAGGAGAGAGTGAGTGTCTGTGTTTGAAAGGGGGCAATCACAGATGAGGAAGAGGCGGGTGTATCGAATGGCCACCACTCCAACGTAGCAGCAGTAGTAGTAGTAGTAATGGTGGTGGTGGTAGTGGTGGTGGTAGTAGTAGTAGTAGTAGTCGTAGTCGTAGTTAACGCAACATTATTATGTTTCAATTGGCTATGGTCGGACCCTAGCACCCATAAACAACGTGCAAATACAGCTGGGTTTCTCTTTACACAACTCTGGCAACATCAGAGCGAATTGTTGATCTGGACTGGTCGACAGGCTGGTTGGCTGGTGAGTAGGCTGGCTATCCGGCTGTCCGGCTGTCCGGCTGTCTGGCTGTCTGGCTGTCTGGCCGTCTTGCCGTCTGGTTGGTTAGTCGGTGAGTAGGCCGGTTACTTGGTTAGTTGGTTGGCTGGTTCGTCCGTAAGGAATGCAAAGGAAATACGTAGACGCGATCTGCATAAAAAAACAAAATGCTAAAGTCAGTGTCACCATATATAATATTGAGGGACTGAATCGAAGGCGTGTGGCTAAGTGGCTAGGGTATTCGGCTCTACGATCGTAAGGTTTTGAGTTCGATTCCTGATGACACGCTGTGTCACTGAGCGAGACATTTTATTTCACGTTGCTCCAGTCCACTCAGCTGACAAAAATGAGTTAAACTTGAATTTCAAAGGGCCAGCTTTGTCACATCCTGCGTCACGCTGAATCTCCCTAAGAACTACATTAAGGGTACAGGTATCCGTGGAGTGTTCTGCTACTTGCAAGTTAATTTCACGAGCAGGTTGTTCCATTGACTGGACTTACAGGAACTCTCGGTGGCACTGAAATTAGCCATTATTGGAATAGAATTCTTCACACGCTTGACAAAATGTTAAGCGGCATTTGTTTCGTCATTACGTTCTAAGTTCAAATTCCGCCGAGGTTGGCGTTACCTTACATATTTGGGGGATCGCTAAAGTAAGTACTAGTAATCGACTATCCACACCCAACAAAATTTCAGCCCTTGTGCCTACAGGAGAATGGTTTATCAGCCCATAAGACAAAATGCCTTGTGATATTCTTTATTCGGCTCTCTGCACTCTGCCAATAGACCAGATATAGTTGTCAAAGATTCATTTAACCTTGAGGCTTTCATTGTAAATACTTCATGTTGACGGCCACTGTACGAAACGTTGGAAACGTGTGTTTTTTCCTAATTGTGTAAAATTAATTACCTTTTACTTTTGATCACTACTATCCTACTTATATCTTTATTCTGTTCCTGAATGTTTTAGGGGTATTTCATTTCTATATGCTGACGCATACCTACGAATTACTGAAGAATTTTATATATATTTCAACGTTTTACTGGCGTTAACCTTCTCCACTTCTCTCTCCTTCTCTCTGACAGATACATTCTCTCCCCTTTCTCTCCCGTTCTCTGATTTTAAACACTATCTCTCAATCTGGTTCAATCTCACATTCACTCACATCTTTGTGTGTGAGCATGAGAGAGGGAGAGAGAGTGAGAGAGAGAGAGAGTGTGTGTGAGTATATGTGTGCGTGTGTGTGAATGAGTGCGTGTGTGTGTGTGTGTGTGAGAGAGAGTATGTGTGTGTGTGCGTTTGCTTGTTTCCATTCATGGCACGTTAAATAATATGGAAACTGTGTCTATCTTACCACATCTACCCAACCAACGCACACACTACAGCCGTTTCGCCGTCAACATCATTGACACCTAACAAAAACATTACATCTGATATCCTTGACGCTATCGCCACAAACGCCATTAATCCACAACTACAACAACAAACAGCTCCATCACAAAACATTATTTCAACATCAGCATAAACAACTGCATTAAGAAAATGTTGTCAGTTGTATGAATATATGCAGAAATTACTGTGCGGTTACCACAATGATATGTGCATGTATATGAGCGCGCGCGTGTGCATAAATTGTTTTTTTTTGTAAAAATATATCTATATGTCTAAGTGTACGCAAAGATATATATATATATACACACATACACAAATATCTATACATAAATACATACATACATAAACGCATGTATAAATATATATATATATATAAACTAAGTACAATGATATGTATATACATATACATACATATATATATATATGTGTGTGTGTGTGTGTGTGTGTGTGTATGTATGTATGTATGTATATATATATATATATATATAGATAGATAGATATGAGCACACACATTTATATACTACGCATTTATATATATATATGATATAATA
>NC_068984.1:132498046-132499462 GCF_001194135.2 Octopus bimaculoides | reverse complement strand
ACACACACACACACACACACACACATACACACACACACAACAATAATAACATCGACAGCAATGACAGTATCCCTAACGTAAATAGTAGCAGAGCCATCGCCGACGATATTATATCTATGCCAGCTCCTCCATCAACGACGATGACCATGGCACAACAACAGCACCATTACCACCATCAGTAATGACAGCACTAACACCAACGCCACCTCCAATGCCGCCAACACCAGCAGACACAACGCCACCAACACCCGATTACGGAGATACATCAGCTGCTCCGGTAACATATTCAAACAACGCCTCTCCAACAACCGATCCGCCTTCAGGATACCGGAAAGGAGATACGTTATGTCACTAACCAGCCACGTCTGGCAGCTGAAAGACGACGAGATTCCATACACAATAGCATGGAGAACCCTAGAAAAATCCAGGCCCCTACATAAACGGGACCAAGCGTTGTAAACTATGCATAGCGGAACGGGCGATGATTCTAAAGGACTCTCTCGACCCGGGGAACATCCTTAACTCCAGAACGGAGGTCTTCGGACCGTGGTTGCATTTCAGGAAATTCCTGCCGGCCAATTGGAACCCACAAGATAACAGGGTCACTTGCGATCGATAGCCAGAGGGAGACAATCTCCAATTGTTAACCTCAACGATTGTTAACCTCACTTAAGCATTTATTATTTGGTGTCAAAATTTTTGTTGCACCAACAGAGATCTTCTTACTGACACGGTTCCACTGCATCTGATTTGTGGCGAGGTTGTTGGCCCCTCTCTATCGGTCAGTCGTTCTGGCTGGGCCTTCATTGCTCGTCATTTAACTTGGTATTTTCAGGTACCTTCAATTATTCTTTTTTCTTTCTTTCTTCCTTTGGCATCGTACACAGCAAGTCAGAAAATTAATGACCTCGAAGAAGGTACAAAAGCTTTTCAATGTTCACCAAGAAACCCCAGGGGCAGGCGTTTAAGTTAGCAGAATTTCAGTTTGAAGAGCCTCGCATTCTCATGGCCAGCCAACTATATGTTCTCACATTGGAAAGCGACAACAATATCTGTCAATGTTCAATATGGAAAAAAAACTAAGAGCGTTTTTTTAATCACGAAACCGTTCGCTGTGAATTGTCTGTCTATATTTTACCAGAAGCAATAGTATTATTTTGCATCACATGTCTCAGTTACGAAGAATATAAACATCGTTGTTTAAATAATACATTCAGGCAGAATTACAATGAATTATGAATTCTTTTTCAAGCAAGTGGCATTCAAATGATTCATCATCTGCACTCTGGGTGGCACCGAGCTGTAGGTAACCTTCAAGGATGTATATATCTACATCTATATCTACACCTATGTGTGTATGTATGTATGTATGTATGTATGTATGTATGTATGTATGTATGTATGTACATACGTACG
>NC_068984.1:132495285-132497762 GCF_001194135.2 Octopus bimaculoides | reverse complement strand
GTAGATAGATAGACTGACAGACAGACAGACAAATAGATAGATAGATAGATAGATAAATAGATAGATAGATAGATAGATAGATAGATAGATAAATAGATAGATAGATAGATAGATAGATAGATAGATAGATAGATAGATAGATAGATAGACAGAAAGAGGGGAAAGAGAGTGTGTGTGAGAGAGAGACAAGGTGCATTTCAGAAGTTTTCAGACATTTTCAGGAGAGACATTTATTAATTTCAAAGTACAAAACTCTAATCGTCTTCAAAGTAATATCCTCTATCTTCAATGCACTTGCTGTAGCGATCCGGCCACTCCATGACGGCACCATAGAAGTTTTCCAAAGGGAAAGTGTCCAGGAACCTTGTTACTACCTCCTTCTTCTTGTCAATACCTTCAAAGCGACTATCCCATCAGATTCTTCTTCAGTTTGGGGACTGAAGGGAAGGTGAGGGTCAGTTTTGATATCCATCACTGTAAGTAGTTGGTTACTAGGATGGAACTGTGGACGAGTGCATTGTCCGGGTCCAAGTGCTCCGGCTTTTTGCGACGAAATCTCTTCCTGAGCGGCCGCAAAACCTCCACGAAGTACTCTTTGTTGACCATCTGGCCAGATAGACAGGTGCTGATGAAGGAGAAAAAACTCCCGATAATATACGCCCAGGCTTCTTTCAGTTTCCGTCTACCAAATCCACTCACAAAGCATTGGTCTGCCTGAGGCTATAGCAGAAGACATATATATATATATGTGTGTGTGTGTGTGTGTGTGTGTGTGTGTGTGTGTGTGTGTGTGTGTGTGTGTGTGTGTGTGTGTATCCATGTATGCGTGTCTTTGTATCTTTGTCTCCCACCACCGCTTGACAACCGGTGTTGGTATGTTTATGTTCCCGTGATCTTGCGGTTCGGCAAAAGTAACCGATAGAATAAGTACCAGGCTTAAAAAAAAGTCCTTGGATGAATTTGTTCGATTAAAACCCTTCAAGGCGGTACCCCAGCATGGCCGCAGTTAAATGACTGAAAACAAGTAAAGGATAAAAGATGAAAGATATAGGATCAAACGCTCCTAAATTAGAACCTCATCATGAAGGCGCATGGCTCAGTGGTTAGAGCGTCGGATTCACAATCATGAGGTAGTGGGTTCGATTCCCTGACCAGACTGTTTGTTGTGTTCTTGAGCAAGACACTTTATTTCACGTTGCTCCAGTTCACTCAGCCGTAGAAATGAGTTGTGACGTCACTGGTGCCAAGTTGTATCGGTTTTGCCTTTTCCTTGGATAAGATCAGTGGTGTGAAAAGGGGAGGCTTGTATGTGTGGGCGACTGTTGGTTTTCCATAAACAACCTGGCCTGGACTTTGCTTCGGAGGGGGAACTTTCTGGGTGTAATGCCATGGTCATTTATAACCGAAGGGGATTTTTTACTTTAGAACTTTATCGAAAGCGTAAGAAACAAACACAATCATACAGAAGTGATTGATGTTTTTCCAACAATAAGCGAAATTTCTGTTCACCAACTTTACTTACGAGGCATTGGTCGGTCCCGGTTCCTTACTAGAAGGCGCTTGTCTTAAGTACCACGCAGTTGAACTGAACCCTGGACCACATGGGTTTGAGAAGTGAATTCTTAACCACACGGCCATGTTTATGCATATGTGTGCGTGAGTGCGTACGTTCGTGTCTGTGTGTGTGTGGGGGGCGTGTGTGCGTGTGAGTGTGTGCGTGTGAGTGTGTGTGTGTGCATGTGTGTGTTTGTGTGTGCACGCGTAAGTGTGTGTTTGTCCCTGCTTGATACTAGTTTAAGGTCACGATCCAGTATCTTATAATATTCTTTTGTTTTTTGAGGGGTAGGGACGTGAGGAGGATGGCGGAAGAAGCAATATGATAACTAGAAAGCTTAAAATAAGTAACGGGATCGTTTTCACCGACTAAAAAAAATCACTTCAAGCTGGGCCTCCAGTATGGCCGCAGTCTTAATACCTGAAACAAGTAAAAAGACTATATATTGAAATATGCGCGTATACACATGCAAGTGCGTGTGTGTCTGTGTTGACACTGAACGTATTACAATTCAAGGGAAGTAACTATAAAACTACTTAGTTTCTCTAAACTCCCCTCCACAGCATAATTTTGATATGACTACGTTGCAACAACTCTTCTTTGCTACTACGATAGTGAGAAATTCTTACATGGTCGCCCAGTTTTTCAGAATTCTCTTTATATAGGCATATATGTATTTCATTGTATAGGTTTTTTTTTTTAAATCTCAGATATCGAAATCAAAACAATTGCACCATCGTAATGTCATATTAAGCATTTAAACACACACACGTATCACATGTCTCACCTACGTACACACACGCACAGATCGCTAGCCACTACACATTCCATTTTTTTTCTCTCCGTGTTTCTTTCCTTGTTTCTTTCTGTGTTCCTTTCTGTGGAAGAGCGTAGGCTCGAAACGTTAAAGACTTTCTCAATT
>NC_068984.1:132488438-132494576 GCF_001194135.2 Octopus bimaculoides | reverse complement strand
TGTGTGTGTGTGTGTATCTTTCTGGCTGTCTACGTTTCTGTTTATACCTATCTAAAACTCAATGCTGAATCTGCCTCCAGCTAAATATTTCTGGCCTTGTGCCTAAATAAGAAACAGGAGTGGCTGTGTGATAAGTAGCTTGCTTACCAACCAAACGGTTCCGGGTTCAATCCCACGGCGTGGCACCTTGGGCAAGTGTCTTCTACTATAGCCTTGGGTCGACCAAAGCCTTGTGAGTGGATTTGGTAGACGGAAACTGAAAGAAACCCGTCATATATACGTATATGTATATATATATGTGTGTGTGTGTTTGTGCGTCTATGTTTGTCCCCCTAACATCGCTTGACAACCGATGCTGGTGTGTTTACGTCCCCGTAACTTAACGGTTCGGTGCAAGAGACCGATAGAATAAGTACTAGGCTTACAAAGAATAAGTCCTGGGGTCGATTTGCTCGACTAAAGGCGGTGCTCCAGCATGGCCGCAGTCAAATGACTGAAACAAGTAAAAGAGTAAAAGAGTAAATCTCGTTGAGAGCAGTGGATTGGCAAAATCGTTAGAGCCACAAAATGTGGCTTTTGTCCTGGCTTCTTAAGTACTGAATAAACTTCGCGTTTCCTCCTCCTGGAGTCGACCAAATAAGTACCGGTCAAGTTCTGTGACCGACTTAGATGATTAGACGAAATTCAAGAACCCATACCTTTGCTTGGAATTATTTTTCGAAATAACAGATAAGAACAGAATCGGTAGAGTGCCAGAAAGAAATGTTTTGCATAATTACCTTATTTACCGGCGTATATGACGCGCTTGTTTTTTTTTTTACTTTTAATTGCATCAATCAATAGCCCTGCGTCTTATGTATTACAGATGGGAGACTGAGCGTTGTTAGGCCAGGTACGATAATTGGCACTAAAGATGAAAAAATTGAAAACAGGCCAGGTCGATTTGTTTGACTAAAGGCGGTACTCCAGCATGGCCGCCGTCAAAATGACTGAAACAAGTAAAAGAATAAAAGAGAGAATAATTCTTACACACTGTT
This sequence comes from Octopus bimaculoides, assembly GCF_001194135.2. Lineage (NCBI taxonomy): Eukaryota > Metazoa > Mollusca > Cephalopoda > Octopoda > Octopodidae > Octopus > Octopus bimaculoides. The sequence continues at coordinate 132,493,539 of NC_068984.1, read as the reverse complement.
TGCACAAACAAAGGAACAATTGCTTGCGTTACGTCCACTAGCGTAACAGGGTGGGGAGGATGGTGGTAGGGGCTATTGCTGTAGGCAATATGTGATTTTTGTGGTTTCCGAGTGTGGCACACACTCTAGCTACGCTAGTGGTTACGACAGCAATTATGTGGGAAGGCTACATCATCTCATTACACCTCCTCCCCAGCATACATAACCTTATACATTATACATTCCTTATACATTACTTCATGACTATAAGGTGGCGAGCTGGCAGAATCGTTAGCACGCCGGGCAAAACGCTTAGAGGTATTTCATCTGTCTTTGTGTTCTGAGTTCAAATTCCGCCGAGGTCGACTTTGCCTTTCATCCTGTCGGTGTCGATAAATTAAGTACCAGTTGCGTACTGGAGTCGATCTAATCGACTGGCCCCGCCTCTCCCAAAATTTTGGGCCTTGTGCCTAGAATAGAAAAGAATATTTGTTCTGGATAAGGTGGCGAGCTGGCAGAATCGTTAGCACGCCGGGCAAAACGCTTAGTTGCATTTCGTCCGTATTTACGCTCTGAGTTCAAATTCCGCCGAAGTCGACTTTGCCTTTCATCCTTTCAGGGTCGATAAAATAAGTACGAGTTGAGCAATAGGGTTGATGTAATCGACTTAACCTTTCCTCCAAAACTGCTGACCTGTGCTAAAAATTTTGAAGCCAATATTTGTTCTGCTTCTTTACGATCTGAGTTCAAATCTCGTCGAGGTCAACTTTGCTTGTTCACCCTCCCGGATTCAATAAAGTAAAGTACCAGACAAATAGCTGGGGAAAAGTAGGGAGAGATAATCAACTGTACTAATGCCTCTGGATTTCTGGCCATATGTTTCATTTAGAAACAATAAGCTATAATAGTATTGGTTTTAAATTTTGGCATAAGGCCAGCAAGTAATCATTTAAACGTTTCAATTTCAGTGCAAATCCTGCAATTCGGCGCAAGAGATTACATCGACCCCAGTGTTCAACTGGTACTTATTTTATCGACCTCGAAAGAATGAAAGGCAAAATCGACATCGACAGAATTTGAACTCAGAACGTGGCGACGGGCGAAATGTCGCTAAGCATTTTTCTCGGCGTGTTAACAATTCTGCCTGCTCACCGCCTAAAATCCTTAAATAATCCTTTCTACTATAAGCACAAGGCCTGAAATTTTGAGGGAGGGAACTAGTCGATTACATCGACCCCCAATGTTTCACTGATACTTATTTTATCGACCTCGAAAGGATGAAAGGCAAAGTCGACCTCGAATTCATAAGGCGGCGAGCTGGCAGAATCGTTAGCACGCCGGGTGAAATGCTTAGCGGTATTTCGTCTGCCGTTACGTTCTGAGTTCAAATTCCGCCGCGGCCCACTTTGCCTTTCATCCTCTCGGGGTCGATAAATTAAGTACCAGTGAAACACTGGGGTCGATGTAATCGACTTAATCCCTTTGTCTGTCCTTGTTTGTCCACTCTATGGTTAGTCCCTTGTGGGCAATAAAGAAATAAGAATTTGAATTCAGAACGTAAAGACGGGCGAAATGCTTAGCGGCATTTCGTCCGGCCTATTAATGACTCTGCCAGCCCACCGCCTAAAATCCTTAAATAATATTGATTAATTACCCTCCAAGTCTTCTTTTAATTCAACCGAATTCCTTCTTTAGTAAGAACACGATTTTCCTAGAAGATGCTGTTGACTTATGATGACTAATGCAAAGTTATACCGCCTCATACAATAATATATGATTTAATTGTATATATCTTGCTAATGCTACTAATCCGCGAGTAGTATTAATACACCCATGCGGAAGGTATTGACTCAGCTCAAACGATGCAGTCTGTTTCTTAAGCCTATTTATCCAAGTAGAGTTATGCTACTTATTCAGCATAGCTATACTAGTTATTTTGTCGAGCTGTTACTTGTTTCAGTCATTGGACTGTAGCCATGCTGGGGCACCGCCCTAAAGAGTTTAGTCGAACAAATCGACCTTAGCGCTTATCATTGTTGAGTCAAGTATTTATTCGATTGGTCTCTGTTATGCCGAACTGCTAAGTTACGGAGACGTAAACAAAGCAACACTGGTCGTTAAAAGATGAGTGGTGGGGCATAGAAAGCGCAAAGTCACACACATACACACACGCACACGTACACACACACATATATAGATATGCATATACATATGTATGTATATGCATTTGGTTGTAATGGATATATTTAATCAAGATAATAATTTCACTTATTTTGAATAATGTAATACCATCTGGCTGATAAGTTGTTGATCCCTCTAGCATAAAAAAATCTTCGGGTTTCGGTGCAAAGAAAAATTCAATTTCTGTTTTTACCTCTTCTCGATTTGTGAACTGTTTTCCATTTCCAATAATGTTGCAATGATAAGAAAAGATGATAATCCGATGAGTTAAGGTCTTGTGAATAAGGAGAATGTGGCAAAACTTCCATATTAAGCGTGTGGATTTTGTTCTGCATAATTCGAGCAATATGCGGTCTTGCATTGTCGTGTAGGAGCAACAAACCTTCACGATTAATCAATGTTGGTCGGTTCGTCTGCAACTTTTGATACAATGATTCCAGTTGGTGACAGTAACTTATCAGCATTAATTGTCTCGCAGGAGTTCAGCACTTCATGATAGACTACGCCACTCATGTCTCACCAAAGAAAAAGCGTAACATTTTTGTGGTTTGGTTTTCCCCTTTTGATTGGGTGATAACCATTGTCGTTTCCTTTGGATATTATTGTAAAGCACCTATTTTTCACCACTGGTTATTATTCTATCCCTAAAAAGGGTCACTAGCAAGTCTACTCTTTAATGAAGCGTAAATGGCAGTCAGATTATGTGGCATCCACTAGCCAAGTTTAGACACCTTTTTCAGTTTGTGCAGTTGCTTTACAAGAGTTCTGTGACGTGTATTGAATACTTCTGCCAACTCTAGTGCAGTCTGCTTAGCAGTTTCTTCCACCACATTCCGTAAAACCTCGAGATCGAAGGAACTTGATCGACCTGATCGAGAGGAATCACTGAGGGAAAAGTTTCCTGATCGAAATTGTTTAAATAATCGATGGCATGTTCGGACAGTTGGCGCTTCATTTTTATAGGCAGAACCAATATCTCTTGCAGCGTCTTTTGCTGAGGAACCCTTTTCGTATTTATACAGCATACAATGTCTTACATGTGTTTGGTCAGCACTCATTCTAGAGGGCTCAGATTGCAGAAATATTAAACACTTTAGTATTAAATTAATCTGAAAGAAACAAGAAAAGCATTAGGACAAAAAAGGAAAAGTTTATATTGCATTCAGCATTGACAAAGTGTATTCAAAATTAATATGTCTAAAATGCGACAGAATTTTGTATCCAAGCTAATACTTGATGGTGGTAGAGCTTGGTGTGTTCTGTCCAACATTTGCTTCTACAGTATATTGTTGATTCCATGGACAACAAGAGAAGATTTCTGTGGTCGGTCAAACTATCAAAAATATTAACCAAGTCACCCTCAAATTATACTTCACCATCTTAAAAATTCTAGTGGGGCTGTTGGGGGAATAATTTTACTTGGATTAACGATTAAGTACTAGCGTTGTTGTGTAGTGGTGATTCGTTTAACACGGATTGCTAAAGTTATGGGTGATATTTAACAACCAAAAGAGACTTATGTATGGCTACAATCAATGAAAATCAAAACAGCAACCATGAAAAACTTAAAGTCATACAGTTAAAAGGCTAAACGCTTTGCCATCCCATCACAAAGTCTTTATCTCCCTTCTGTCTACTCTCACCGACCCTCACATAGTGCAGAATAGCCATGTAGTTCCTCTGTAGCAAAACAACTGTACTTGTGTCTCATTGATATTTTAGCCTCCAGTATCTGGCATAAGGCCACCGCCCTTTTTTCCAAATACAATCTCTGTCGAGAGAGATTTCCTTTTCCTTTTCTTTATTTTGTCATATCTTGCGACCTCACTAGTGCTAGTGTCATGAAAAAAAAAGCATCCTGTATAAACTGTAAAGTGGTTGGTTTTAAGTAGGGCATCCAGGTGTAGAAACCATGCCAAAGCTGACTTTGGGGCCTGACGTTTGTGGCACGTTGGATCCTGTCGAACCGTCCAACCCATGCAGCATGGAAAACAGACGTTAAATGGTGACGACGACGATGACGATGATGATGGTGATAATGATTCATGCTCAAGTAAATCAAAACTAAAACTACACCTCAAAGACTGACCTTTTCCACTGAAAGTTTCCTTAAATGTTTCGTTATAAGAAACGGAGGGAAATTTCAGTTGATCAATTATTCAAATAAGAAGAAAGGAAAGCGAGAAGGAGAGAGAGATGGAGGGAGAGAAAGAGAGAGAAAGAAAGAGAGAGAGAGAGAGATGTAGGAAAAGAGGCAGAGAGAGGAGTCAAAAAGAGAGAAGAAAAAGACGAAGAGGTAAAACAAAGGATGATGAAAGAGATAGAAAGAGAAAAGCAAAAAAAATATGTGTGTAAAGGTTTTATATTACTCAGAACGTACGAAGCAAGGACCAACAAAAAGTCTGAAAACAAGCGCAGATATTTAGGACAAGCTTTAAAAATGTTTCGGACAGGCAAAGGGTTAAAAATTAACTGAATAATTTCATCATTTCTGTAATATATTAAAGCGGTCACATTATCTAATTTCCTTAATTAAAGAATTAAATTTTCGTTAATGAAAACTAAGCTCTAAACAACACTGAACTGCTATGTATCTTTATGTGCAGATATGTATGCGAAACTAGATAATTGGTGTCTCGTGTTTGTCTCATTTAGGGTGGACCAGTTCACTGCACATTTGACCGTAGTTTTGTTCATAACCTTCATCGATACTGCACGTGGTGGTCAGATACACGATAGCTGCTTTGGCCGAAAAAAAAGTCTGTAACAACAAAAGCCGACGCAGAAGATTACATAAGCTCAAAGTTATTAGATCTAATCCTATTCGACTATAATCGTGACGATCACACACACACGCACGCGCACGCGCGCATGCACACACACACACACACACACACACACACACACACACACACACACACACACACACACACACACACAC
>NC_068984.1:132484828-132488280 GCF_001194135.2 Octopus bimaculoides | reverse complement strand
TAAGACAGAAACGAGTAAATCAGGTTATTAATTAGACTTTATGTAAAGGTTTTTTTTTTTCCTACTGACTGGCTTTACAATTTGGTGGAGTTCAAGTTTGGTATCGAAATGTGTTTAATTTGTGTGAAGCATAATGTCATAGCAATGTTAAGTGTTAACGTATAGCTGCACTGTCTTCCATTTATGCTACCTCCCTGTTCAACGTTCAATATTTTCCCATCGATTTCATGTCGGTCACCACCTCATATAAATGCACGAGTCTTACATTTGTGTGTGTGTGTGTGTGTGTGTGTGTGTGTGTGTCTTACATCTCTGCAGTTATACAACCTTGGCTTATCTTCCAACCTCATCTCTTTCGGATATGCTTTCCACATACGAGAATTCATTTATTTGATCTTATACTTGAAAATAATGATCTCCAACTATCCCTCTCTCTTTCCATACGCCTCCCACTCCCACCCCCACAATCTTCCTCACTCCTTTCTCTCTTCCTTATCTCTCCCTTGTCTCCCTCTCTATCTCTTTTATCGCCTCACTCTCTCTCTCAGCCTCCCTACCTCTTTCTCAGCCTCCTCTACCTCTTCCTCTCAACATCCCCTAACTCCTCCTCTCTCCCATGTCCTTTTTTACCTTATTCCCATTTTCTCTTGCATCCCAAACTTCAACAGTCACCCCATTACCTCATTCGTTGATGCAATCCCTTTAAAACAAACCGTTACAATAATTAAATGGTGAAAATAAAGTGTTCAATAAATACATCGATATACACCGTAACACGACGAGAAACCCTAGTGAGTTATCGCAAGTCGCAGAATTATCAAAAGAATTATCGCCTAAGGCGGCGAGCTGGTAGAAACGTTAGCACGCCGGGCGAAATGCTTAGCAGTATTTCGTCTGCCGTTACGTTCTGAGTTCAAATTTCGCCGAGATCCACTTTGCCTTTCATCATTTCAGGGTCGATAAATTAAGTACCAGTTACGCACTGGGGTCGATGTAATCGACTTAATCCCTTTGTCTGTCCTTGTTTGTCCCCTTTATGTTTAGCTCCTTGTGGGCAATAAAGAAATAAGAATTATCAAAAGAAATTTAGTGGGCTTTTGAGTTGAATCAGAACAGCTACCAATCCTACAAAAAGGAAAGATCCATTTGATTTATTACATGAAAGGGATGAAGAGCTGTTGCAACGGAAAATATTCCAACTACTCACGTTTCAGGACAAAGCACTTACACTAGAAAGCTAGTTACGTTGAGAAGAAATATACTATTCAACCTATGTATATTGATTACTGATAGTGATTAATATTTTCCTCGTCTGTTCTTCTGGTTTCGAATTTCTTGAAATGTTTGGTAATCCAAATGTCGGTACTGGTATTAGTACTGCCAATGTGTTACAGGTTATAGTCTTATTGGACGTAGACAGCTTTGATTTCCATACTTCTAAAGTTAACTGTCGTTACTATTTCTAGTAAAACAGCCATAAAAAATGCACAATAAATGAGTGTCAACAGACCAGTAGATATTGCGTTCCACAAAATTGATAACATAATGAGTTGCCATCAAAATAAACACAAAAGCAATGTCACAGAAATAGAACTGCCACCATTGCAAAGACATGCGGTGGCTGTTTGCAAACAAATAGAGTGAAGAATAGCACAAAATAAAGCTTACAGCAAGATTTGAAGAAACCTCATTAAATTAACAAGCCACAAAATGAACAAACCATTGTAAATGTTTGTGGCGTTAAAAACAGAAGCCCTACTGATTTGATGTTATCTGTGATTGCCCAAGTTGCTTAGATATATAGCATAAATTGAAACCCTCAGTTTTTTTAATATCCTATTGTAGTATGCTGTATTTGGCATTGCCAACAGATAGGAATAGCAGAAATTGGTTGAAGTGATAGCACACAACCAAAATAAGTTGCTTCTTTCCAAAAAACATCGACAGATGAGAGTAAACAACGGATAATCAGATAGTATCATTAGATGCAATAGGAACATTGAAATCATTAATCACCAGCTGCAATTCTATGACAGACTATTCAAAATCTATAGGACCTAATAACAGAATTGCGAATAAACCAGCTGCCTTTAAACACGATCTACGAAATGAAAGTCAAAGTTTTCGTTGTGGAAGGAAACTAAAAAGATTGGAGGACTATCAACTATTGGTTTCCATTAAACTCTCAAAATGTATATCGTAACATCAAAGTTGAAAATGTTCCTCCAGAGAATATTTCGTAGAAGGAGGTGATACTGATGCGGGCTGAGGACTGGAATGTAAATATGCTGCACAACCGCAATCTAATGTGGTTAAATGAGGTACGAAATGAGCATTATGTAAGCATTACCCTTAAAATATATAACGTTACCAGTGAGACTCTACTAACATTTTTTACAAAACTACCGATCGGAAAAATCGCCTGAGAGGGATCTAATAGTTGGCTAATGGCATAAGGAAGCCCAGGTTTCACAAGAAAACTTTCTATCTATTTAAAAAAAAAAAAAATAATGGATGCTGAATTCTATGTGCCTCACGGGTAGCTGCATGGACATCACTCATGTCTAAAAACTAGGAGACGCATGTAGCAAAAAGCCACAAAAAGCTATGCGGTGGTGGTGGACAAACACACACACACGATGGACTTCTTTCCGTTTTCGTCTACCATATGTGTACTCAATAGTGGAAATATTAACATCTTGGGAGGAGATGAAGGGCCCTTTATGTAGAACTGTTCTATCTGAATCAAAGTTATCTGAACTAACCTACATGGTCAGATACATTAGGAAGAAGTACACGTTGTATCAGTAGAAAGTTGTGCAGGGGTAGTTATCCAGCAACCACGAAGATACCGACAACATTGATAAGGAGAGTAAACTTTCTTAGATCTGTGATAATTACATCACATCCTGCCAACGACTTCGCTATCTAGAAACAGGAGAAATTTACTAAATACCTGATCAAAAACTAAGCCTCAAAAACTTCATATTGGGATAGATAATGCTGACCGTGCTAGGCTAGTGTAAAAGATATCACCCACACGATCCTCAGCTATCCCAAAAATGCCTGCATAAGTGTATACACGCACTGAAAACATCCAAAATTTTCCTAAATTTCAATATGTAAATCTTCATTGAGGCGGCGAGCTGGCAGAATCGTTAGCACGCTGGGAAAAATGCTTAACGGCATTTCATCCGTTTTCACGTTCTGAGTTCAAATTCCGCCGAGGTTGATTTTGTCTTTCATCCTTTCGGCGTCGATAAAATAAATACCTGTTGAGCACTGCGATTAATGTAATCAACTTACTCCCTTCCCTGAAATTGCTGGCCTTGTGCCAAAATTTGAAATCTGTATGTAATTCCTCATCGTTGTTTCTTTGTTAAAAAAAACCCCCAGCTCCTTCTTTATAGGAAGAACTAAAATAATCTAAAAGGAAAGAAACACATTCATAC
>NC_068984.1:132480518-132484806 GCF_001194135.2 Octopus bimaculoides | reverse complement strand
ACATATTCTCCTCTCAGATTCACACATTTCAGTTTTTCTAAACCCTGTAAAAAGAACTCGGAAGGTTGGGGCTCCAACCAAGCCTCTGAAGCAGCAGTCACTTCCGAATCGCATTGAAATTTCGTTCCTTTGTTTCTTCAGTTTTGGAAAGAGGTGATAGTTGGAAGGGGCCAAGTCAGGGAAGTAAGATGGGTGGTTCACGAATTAGAAGCCAAAGTCGCGTATTTTCCATGGAGTTTCATGTGCTGTGTGTGCTGGTGCATTCTCCTGCAAAAACAGGACTCCATGGTTCAGCTTTCCACGGCGTTTCTGCTTCAGAGCTTCACGCAGTTCGTCCAACAGAGACGTAGTATTCTGCGTTGATGGTGCGACCCTGTGGCAGGTATTTTATGAGGAGAACTTTTTTGTCCTAGAACCAGTATATTTCCAGCTGACTTTTGGGTTCTAAATGTCTTGGGACGCGGTGAACCGCTGTGGCGCCACTCTATTGATTGCTGCTTGGTCTGGGGATCATAATGATGAAGCCAAGTTTCAGCCATGATGACTAAACGATCCATAAAACCAGCCTCTCGCGCTGCAAACCGGTCCAAAATAGCCTTTGATGTCGTCCATCTGATGCGTTTCTGATCTGCGTTCAGGCATTTCGACACCCGTTTTGCGGAAAGCTTTCTCATGTCCGGAATGCTGTGGGTGATGTAGCCAACTCTTTTGCAGAAAATCCCCAGAATCTCGACTATGAATTTAGCTGGAATCCAGCGTTCCTTGAGAAAAATGACGTGCACAGCGTCGGCTTTGTTCTTTGCGGTCGCGGAAACTGATGATTAGTCTGATGATCAAGTTTTCACTGTGGAGTAAGATGGGCAAGTGACCCTTTAAGATTTCCTTCATTTTGCCATGGATTTCCGCCTTTCCTTTGCCTTGCAAAAAGAGGAACTTCATGATCGCCCGTGCTTCAATTTTACCAAAATCCGCTGTAGGAGATGCTATCATGTGTTAAATCTGCAAAAAGGAGAAAGATATATTGCATACAATCATGATTTTTTGCATATCTTCTCTTAAATAGTTGTCCTACTTCTCCTGTAAAGGTAACAGCTCCACCCTTTCGCGATACTCTTAAAGCCAGAAACTTTTCAGCAACGCCTCATACATAGACATTTTGCTATTATTTTAAATCTTTCTTTCAGATGAACTCTAATACAGATACACTTACACCGCTCTTCTCTCTCTCTCTCTCTCTCTCTCTCTCTCTCTCTCTCTCTCTCTCTCATCTACGTATTTCTTTTACTTTGGATCTATCTTTCTCTCTGTGTTTCTTTACGTGTGTGTGTCTCTCTCTCTCTGTTTAATTGCTTATTTCTCTTTCCTTCTCTTCCTAGACAAACGTTCACGTGAATATTTCACACGTGATAAAAGACATTAGAAATAATTGAGAGATTAAGAGGTGAACTGTTGCCAAATATAAGCTGGTTAAGTAGCATTCAACTTGGACGCAAAACATTGATTTGAGAATTTAGAAAGCAAACGTGTGGCTGCTGTGTTTGAGATAAATTACTACATCTATGCATGGCAGCCACTTACTTGTCAAGCACGAAAGGTGGAGTAACAGTGGAATATCGACTCTTAAATAGTATTGAACCAACATGTGTTAGTTCCACAATAGTTTAGTAGATTATCACTAACACTTAATCGAATACATAAAATATTGGTTTCAAATTTTGGCACAAGGCCGGCAAATTCGGGGAAGAGGCAAATCGATTGCATCGACCCCAGTGCTCATCTGGTACTTATTTTATCGACTCCGGAAGGATGAAATACAATCCAGTTGAGTACTGGGGTTGATGTAATTGACTAACTCTCTGTCGCTAAAATAGCGGGCCTTGTACCAAAATTTTAAAACTTTTCTTACAAAAATGGCGTCTGTGAATATTTAGATTCCAATCTCTCTGCCATTCACCTTGTTGTCAGCAATAAGGACTTCCATTACTCTGCTCCACAGCCTGTCTTCCTATATCAGTACTATAAATTAATTTCTTACCACTACTATTCTTCGAACGTTTTCTACAATCAGAAACTCTTCAACCATTTCTCATCCTGCACCGAGAACATTTATCTAACTTCACCTTTCCCTGAAATCTTTATGCTCGAAGACTTCAATGTTCAGAATTCTTTTTGGTTATGGTACTCTTCCCAGAGATACTGACGTAAAAACCAAATCCGATACCATATTAACTCTCTACAACAATTAGTACCATCAGCCGTACGTATCTTTGATCGATACACAGAAAACCTAAATACCTGTGGCTTCAGCTCCCAACATATTCTCACATTTGAACAGGAACCATTCGGGTCTATTGAATCTTTCAACCATTTCCTAATCAAAGATGCCTATCGTACATGTACTACATTATGGCATTTCAAGTCAGTTTACAGGCAAAAACTTCGCAAGTTTTGCACTCGTTACATCTAGCAACTTATATAGGTCAGCTTTAAAGAGGGGACCAAAACATTCCTCCAGACATATACACCTTCACATAATTATATTCCCAAATCCCACAAATACTTCATACACAGCTACACTGCAGAGGTACATGTGAAGATTATAGGTTACAATCTCTGAAGAAATTCACCTGCCGACCAACTAGGAAATGCATTCAAAACTATCGGCTGAAAAAGCAACGTATACTTTCTTTTGCAGCCTGTAAATTCACCTGCCTCCTGGACTGTAATCAATCGTTTTAGTAAATTTCCCAGAGGATCTCAAACAAGTTTGTAGAATCAGCGTATCCACCTGTCCTCAAAGCAAGATGGTTCCGCGGCTATCACTTATGCAAAAGAAGCTCCCAGATCTTCTGTCTACTATGCCTCCACCTCACACGATACATCATAGAAAGGGTGGGAAAAGAGCCTTGCTAGGGTGGAGCCTTGATCAATTTAGATCAGTCGAAAGCTTTAATACTAGGGTCGACCATTAATACTAGGCGACTGTCCTGAAGGTGGATGCCGCCTTCTGAGGCTGGATCGCTGCAATGTACATCAGAATAAATGACCACCTGTCGGAATCGTTCAGTATCATGTGATCAGTCCGTCAAGAGTGACTCCTATCTCTACTTCTGTATGTACTGACTCTAGAGCCACTACTACAGAAGTTGGAGGCTTCGAGGCGTATCCCCGCGAGAACTAGGATGCAGCAGAAGATCTGTGATTGCATATGCGGACATCACTGTGATTGTACCGAACGCAGAACAAATCAAGATGATCAGCATTACTCGAAGAGAATACGACGCGGTGACAGGAGTAAAAATTAACCAGAAGTTGTGGACCGACAACTCGACACCTGGAGAGGCAGGTTTAACGGCATCGTTAGACGCTGGACGGACAGGCCAGCTAAATTGCTCGAAGCTTGGTTTGGTCCAGACCTCCAAGTGAACAAGAACTGGAATGAGGTGATATGATGATTAAGTTGGCTAGTCTTACCCAGAAATGAGCTGAGAGGAAGCTTTCTTAAAGAATCTGGTGAGGGTGGCGAATACCTAGATTGCATTTGTCATCTACTACCGCTTGACCGTCGTACCTTGCCCCGTTTCAACGGCAAATCTGAATGAAGCGCTTACTCCTCCGCTTTTCGTGGAAGGGACGCATCTCGCTAGGCAGAAGGTTTATTTACTGTCAGAATCCGCTGCAGTAGAGACATGCACTAAAACTACTGCAACTCCAGGTTTTCCTTGACGGTTAGCAGGTATGGTCACCGTTTGTTAGACGTGCTTTTCCGCAGCTTGCCTCTTCAACAGAGTTGCACACTTGGATGAAGCGTTGACTAAGGATGGGTACCTAGCATCATAAGTGCCATGAGGCGCTCACAGCCCTCTTCCGGTCGGGCAATGCGGTCTGTAGATGCTCTACTATGAAGTTCTGTAGGGGATTAGTGCTGCTTAAAAGCGGCGGCGTCCTTACGAAGACTGTGGGTTCAAAGTCTTCGTGCGGAAACTGGTTAATCTAGTCCTTTGGTGCCTGAGCCCATGGATAATTTCCAGAAATCTCTGGCTTGGCAGTGCTACCGGGCTAGGGGTGGTGGCATTGCCAACGCAGGATAATGTGCTACCGATTGTGCCGGCCCGAGATGCGTGCATAGATGAAACTGCCTTGCACGCGTTTGTCCAGTGCTCGAACATTGCTGACTTGTGGAGTTATATCGAACAGCAGCTACCACGTATAGGACTATCAGCCTACTCTATCGTGAAGATCGCCCCCACCGCTTTCCTTTGGTCGGGAAATGAAAACAATTTTCCTC
>NC_068984.1:132477581-132478137 GCF_001194135.2 Octopus bimaculoides | reverse complement strand
CATAACAAAAACACCAGGACTTACAAATATATATAACATGCAGAAAATTGCACTACTGGGTACTGCACACATTCTACGCAAAACACTTTCAATACAGTAAACATAAGAGCACCACAGCAAACCACAGCACATACCCAAGGCGCATAGAGCTGCGCTCGGTAGTGAAGTGAAAGCACGTTATAAAAATAAGACTACTGAACAATAATAATAATAATAATAATAATAATAATAATAATAATAATAATAATAATAATTATTATTATTATTATTATTATTATTATTATTATTATTATTATCATTATTATTAGTGAGTGTGAGAGCAGTGCATGCCATCAAAGTGACAACACTGGTGTACAAATATTCGAAGCCCAGTGTACCCATCATGACTACCCGTCAGATAATGGTACACCAGGCACATGCATCAAAACCATATGTGCGCGACATGGTGATCAGAGGTGCACGTATCGTCAGCCACTAAGGGACATGCTCAACTGGTTAAGGTCAAACAACTGAGAAGCAAATCTGTGGTATTGAACAGAATATTTGCTGTAGCCCA
>NC_068984.1:132473062-132477571 GCF_001194135.2 Octopus bimaculoides | reverse complement strand
AACTGAGAAGCAAATCTGTGGTATTGAACAGAATATTTGCTGTAGCCCATTTTTTATACCAAGACAAAACAATGTACATGATAACACTTCCAATCACTTAAAATCACAAGTTATTATTATTAAGGCGTCGATCTAACAGAATCGTTAGCGCGGTGGACGAAATGCTTAGTGGTATTTCGCCCGTCGCTACGTTCTGAGTTTAAATTCCGCCGAGGTTGACTTTACTTTTCATTCTTTCGGGGTCGATAAATCAAGTACTAGTGAAACACTGGGGACGATGTAATCGGCTCATCGCCTCCCCCAAACTTGCTGTCCTTGAAGCAAAATTTGAAACCATTATTATTATTATTATTATTAAGCGCTGCAGTAGACTATTTCAATGTGAAACATATAGGCGGGGCTTTACAGACTTTTATATTTATTGCAGATTATATTATTTTAACCTCTGTTTTGTTTGTTTATTATGTTTTTAATCTGCTTAGATGGGATTACTAACACAAATGCAAGTTGAATTATTTTTTGTTGTTGTTTGATTGGTTAGCCAATCAAAGCATGACTACAGCTTTGTTTTGTATGTTAAGCTTAGAGAAAAGAATATTTACTATTGCATGTTCCGTTGGTCGTCCTAGTGAGATCGTTGAGAACCTGTGGTCGACATATCAACACGGCAATCATCTGCTTATCAAGTTTTTGAAAACATCAACATAAGCAGACTAGCAAGTTGACTGAACTAAACCGAAACAAACTTTCATTTCATCAGCATGCCGCCAACAACAAGTCCTCCGGCGCCAGCTGTTCAACAGAACCCCATTAAGCCGCCACCCCCAGGAAGTCTTCCGATGGGTCCACCGCCTGGAGCTCCTTACAACATGCCGATGACACCGCCGACGACCCCGGGCCAGCCGCATCAGCAAGGGCCTTATCAAGTTCCGTATGGTCCCCCTCGTCCCCAAGGCCCTCCTGGTCAACCGCCTATGAATTATCCTGCTCAAGGACCACCTCCACGATACCCTGGGCCTCCAGGCCCTCCAGGCCCTCCAATGCAAAGACCTCCAGGACCACCTGGCCCGCCAGGACAACCTGGTCAACCGCCGATGCAATATCCTCCGAGATATCCAGGTCCGCCGGGTCCGCCAGGCCAACCAGGCCAACCAGGCCAGCCTCCGATGCAAAGGCCACCCTATCAATATCCTCCCTATCCACCACCTGGACAACAACCGATGCAACAGAGGCCTCCGGGACCACCTGTTCAAGCTCCAATGTATCCTCCAAGACAAGGTGGACCTCCACCCCAAGGACAACCAGGATACCCTCCTCAAGATCCGCGAATGCAAATGTATCCCTACGGAGTCCCACCGCCTCCACGTCCTCAAGGGCCACCACCACCACCTTCGGGTCCCCCAGTAATTACTATAACTGAAGCACCTAAAGCTGATGAAGAGAAGAAAGACGATGCGAAAAAGACCGAAGAGAAAAAAGCTGATGCGAAAAAGACCGAAGAGAAAAAAGCTGATGCGAAAAAGACCGAAGAGAAAAAAGCTGATGCGAAAAAGACCGAAGAGAAAAAGGCTGATGCTAAAAAGGCTGAAGAGAAAAAAGACGATGCCAAAAAGCCTGGTGAGAAAAAAACCGAAAGTGGAAAAGTTAGCGACAAAAAAGCTGACGAGAAAAGTGTTGGCAAAACTGTTGAGAAGAAAAGTGATGACAGGAAACCAACGGCAAAAGAAACCGAGCCTGGAAAATCTGAACCGGGTAAACCAGTCAGTGTTCAGAAAACTCAATTTAAACCGAAATCTCCTATGAACCCTGTTGCAAAGTCAGAAAAACCACAAGCAGGAAAATACGGTTATAATCCAGTTGGTGGTCCACCGCCTTCACCAAAGAAAAGCAAGGTGCCAGCAGGTCAAACACAATCCAAGAAAGAAGAGCCGAAAACGACTGGCAAATATGGCTATAATCCTGTTGGAGGTCCACCTCCCTCACCAAAAAGGTCAAGACCACCACCAGTTGTTCAGCCAGCGAAAAAACAAGAAACTTCTACTGCTGGAAAATATGGTTACAATCCAGTCGGTGGAACTCCGACATCACCTAATATCGTAAAATCATCTGTAGTTCCGCGAAAGCATAACTATGTTCCTCCAACTAGTCCAATCTCCTTTATACCGACAGCGAAACCTCCTGTTACGAACACCGGTGAAAAGCCGCGACAATTTGGTTACAAACCCGTCGGCGGGCCTCCGCTTTCCCCCAAAGCCACGCACACTTCTTTCCAACCGACTAATGTAGAGATCGTTAAAGGAACTGATCCTAGAAAGTCAAGATCCCAAGAACCAACTAGACCACCTCCGAAAAAAGTGGTTCCACCACCAACGAGACCTCCACCGATTACAGACCCAAAGAAAGCCCCACCTCCAAGACAAAGCGGGCCAGCGACTAAACAAAGTGCGCCAGCATCAAAACAAGGTGTACCAGCTTCAAAACAAACTGCGTCAGCTTCAAGACAAAGTATGCCGGCACCAAAGATTGAAGTTATTGAGAAAAAACCTGAACCAAAGAAAAGTGAGCCGGCAGTTTCGAAAAAACCTGCACCGGAAGCATCATCTAAACCAACAGACAAACCACCCCAGGCTACGGTAACCAAAGAAAAAAAAGAAGAGAAGTTGGAGCCAAAACCTGCCGAAAAACCGGCGGAAGCGATAGTGTCAAAATCAGAAGAAAAACCGAAAACAGTATCAAAAGAAGACAAAAAAGTAGTTGAAAAAGAGAAGAAAACTGAAGATGTACCGGCTGATAAAAAGGAGGAAGCTACTGGCAGGAAAGAC
Organism: Octopus bimaculoides; assembly: GCF_001194135.2. Taxonomy (NCBI): domain Eukaryota; kingdom Metazoa; phylum Mollusca; class Cephalopoda; order Octopoda; family Octopodidae; genus Octopus; species Octopus bimaculoides. The sequence continues at coordinate 132,474,749 of NC_068984.1, read as the reverse complement.
AGTAAGATAATCTATATTCTTTTATTCTTTTATTTTTTTATTTGTTTCAATCATTTGACTGCGGCCATGCTGGAGCACCGCCTTGAAGGTTTTTAGTCAAAGAAATCCACTCCAGTACTTAGTCTTTGTATGCCTAGTACTTATTCTATCGGTGTCTTTTGCCGAACCGCTAAGTTACGGGTACATAAACACACCAGCATCGGTTGTCTATCGATGGCAAGGGGACAAACACAGACTCAGACACACATAGATATATACATACATATACGACGGGCTTCTTTCAGTTTCCGTTTACCAAATCCACTCACAAAGCTTTGATCGGCCCGAGGCTATAGTAGAAGGCACTTGCCCAAGGTGCCACGCGGTGGGACTGAACCTGGAACCATGTGGTTGGGAATCAAGCTTCTCACCACACAGCCACGCCCGCGTGCCAGAAGCCTTTAATAACTCTGTTGTTCTGTTGTTGTTATTTCATGAAGTTTTGTTGTAATGTTATTTCATGATCGTAATCATTCAGTGTCAATCTTAAATGCGTTGTGGTATTAAACTATGTTCTTTAACATTCTACATTCGAGTTTCACCGAATTCGTCTCAGCTTTTCGTGCTTCCAGAGTAAATGAAACACTTACCAGTCATTACCAAAAACATTTAATTGACTATATAGATACGGACGGCGCGAAACTTTTCTGCTTTAAGGTTTTAGCTTTACTTCGAGTAAAAGTTGCACCACAATTTTTGGGGTTAAAATCAAGTATAAAGTAGTGCCGACTTATACGCGAGTAAATACTACACGCGCACGCACGCACACACAGCCACACACACACACACACATGCACACAGACACACACACACACACACACACACACACATCTGCCCTTTCGAATTGTTACCCTAAGGAAATTAGAAAATCGTCAATTCTTTAGTTGTAATCAAAGAAAATAAAATGTCTGTGATGTTGATGTATTTCTCAAAATAATTCAGGACGTCGACAAAGTATCAATATATCGTATTTCGATTCCATTGATAACCATTCTACAACTGTGTTTCGATTCTTGGTAAAAAAAAAGGGAATCGAAATAGGGTTGTATCGGAGTTATGCAGCAGTTTCTTGTTAACGGGCGTCCCTTGTTTCTTTACCATGTATCATATTTTACTATTAATGGATACGAGTAACTGTATGTGTGTGTGCGTTTTACATGTAGCTCAATTATTAAAATAGTGTTATACACAGCTCTATCGTATAAACATGTCTATATTCACGTACGTGAGCGTGTGTATGAGCATATACATACATATGTACACACACACACACACACATACAACGGAGTTCTTTCATTTTTCTACCTACCAAATTCTCTCACAAAGCTTTGGTTCGCCCGAAGCTGTAGTAAAAGGCACGTGTCCATGGTGCTACGCAGTAGGACCGAACCCCAAACCATGTGTTTGGGAAGCAAGCGTCATACCACGCACTTGTGCCTGCGCAGATAGATAGATAGATAGATAGATAGATAGATAGATAGATAGGTTACGAGTGAATATTATTATGTTTCCCAACTTATTTTGTAAAGTCATATTTTATCTCCAGTACAATATTCTGGGATAGAATATTTTTTTGAGAAACTCACAAATTATATACGTGTGTGTGTGTGTGTGTGTGTGTGTGTGTGTGTGTGTGTGTGTGTGTGTG
>NC_068984.1:132470494-132472658 GCF_001194135.2 Octopus bimaculoides | reverse complement strand
ACATGTATACATGCAAACAGAAAGGGGAAGCAAAGACTGAAGATTTTCAGACGATGAATATTTAAGTAGAAATATATAGATACTTATATATTAATAGATCAAACTTAAACAGAGTGCAAACGACAGAGAAGATTGAAGGGGTGGAAGTAGTGTTATAAATCCATCGGAGTTTAAGTTCGAATCATTTGAGCGCTACTAAGTGATTTCTATACCGAGAATCTCTGGATCTTATCTGCTGACTATGCATGTGCGTATGTATGTATGTATGTATGTATGTGTGTATGTATGTATGTATGTATGTGTGTATGTATGTATGTATGTATGTATGTATGTATAGATAGATAGATAGATAGATAGATAGATAGATAGATTTATAGATATTGTTGCCGTCATAAAATATAGAAACTTCGAAAGAGCGTGAAATAAATCTTTGTTTGGAAGGTGAGATTCGAAGCAGATAAAGCTATAAACAACAGCTTGTAGATATTAGTTGAGAGAGAGAGAAAGTGAATAATAGAAAGGGAATGATTCAGTTTAAATTATGTATGATAGTGTTGGGAATAGAATTCTTTGGATGGTATTCCAGTCTATTTTTTGCCACCGGTCAGCCTTGTTCACACAGATCCATAGCGAATGCATTTGGTCATCCTATCTTTTTTGCAATCTCGTCCTTCTTTGTGAGAGACGATAGATTCTGATAAGAGTCAGATTTGGCTGCTATTCCTAATATGTCAAGCAACCAGGTCGAAGCTCCTTCATTGGCTTGCTGTTGTCGTGCCAGCATGGGCTGCTCAAGAAGACTAGTTTTTTTTTCTGTGAGTGTCTTTAAATAAGTGGTAGCTAATTGGCAAAGTCGTTAAAGCATCCGATAAAATGATTCGTTGTATGTGTTCTGTGATTCGAAACTCTGAGATCAAATCTCGCCGTAGTCAATATTGTATTTTCATTCTTTCGGGGGTTGATGATAAAAAAGTAACAAACCAGAACGGTGAATTAAAGAACTGTAAAATCGTAGGACTGGATGCTTTGCAGTATTTGTTCCAGGTCTTGCATTCTGAGTTCAAATTCCGCTATGGCCTACATGAATGGTAGACTTCCTCCAACGCCTTAAGCGGAGACCTCTCTGTTTCAAGCATTCAGGGCAGGTTTAAGGATACCTTCCTCGCCACCCCCGCTCACTAATCCCGGAAGGGTCATTGGCACTACTTTCCTTTCTGGCTAAAAGACGTATAAAATAAACTACTCACCAAAAGTGTATGTTTCGGGACATAGGTGATTTACGGATGTGGTCTGTGTGCTGTGACGTATCTAAAGCGTGTGCCGCCAGGAGCAGCCCTTGAGTTTGCCGCCCCACCCCGTGTCACCAAACCATTACAGACTTAGAAAATTACTATTTTTAAATCTCATAACATGAGATATTCAGTACTTTGTAGTAAAGTTTGTTTGCCAACATAACATGGCAGTCCCGGTCCCGGAAATCGCGATACACAGATATTGTTCTGAGCTGATTGGGGGTGCTAGATTCCCTTATTCGAAAATGTAAGGACACAGATCGTGTCATATAGCCAGCTGGAGACGACGTCTCCTGGGGCTAAATTACAGCAACATTCATCCTAACATGGGACTGCCATGTTATGTTGGCAAAAGATCTTTACTACATTACAGGCTTATTCAGCAGTCCCAAAAGTTCCACCCCCGTAAAAGCGTCGCACGGGACAGACCTCCCGCGCCCACACACATATAAACTGGCGCTCCGTCGGTTACGATAACAAGGGTCCCACTTGATTCGATCGACGTAACAGCCTACTCATGAAATTGACGTGCAAGTGGTTGAGTACTCCACGGGTACACGTACCCTTAACGTAATTCTCGTGGAATTTCAGCGTGACACAGAATGTGGTGATGCTGGCCCTTTGAAATACAGATACAACCTATTTTTGTTACTACCATCAAATAGGTTCTATGCAGACCGAGATGATGTTGAAGTGTGAAGCATGTTGAGATTTGCTGTTGCGAGATTGGGAGACGAAACAGGATTGATACAATCTACGGTAGATCTACAGTAAAAGAAAAAGGATAAATATCCTATGGACTCGTAAGGAACGGCTTTCCGATTTCCGTAGCGTATATATATATATATATATATATATATATATATATATAT
>NC_068984.1:132468892-132469975 GCF_001194135.2 Octopus bimaculoides | reverse complement strand
TATATATATATATATATGGAAAAAAAGTCAAGGTAGAAAATGCTAAAATAGTTTTATAAAAAACATTTCAGTACCGGTTTCAGTCATTGAGACTTTTTCAACTGTAAGTATGGAAAACAATTAAATTTTAGAAAAATTGAAAGAAAAGTTTTTTAAAAGAATATTTGCATAGTATTCAAACACAAGGTGCATTTTCCTTCTTTCTGCCTGTCTCTGTCTCTCTTGCAAGAAACAGCCAGATTTCTTTCTCTAACATATTACTTAGTTCAACCTACACAAGGGAATGTGTTAAAAACAAAACACGAATGGCTATGGGGATCCACCAGAATATTATAGTAAAGGGGTCCAGAGATAATAAATTGTTGAGAACGCCTGATTTAAACAGTGGTTCTCAACAATTTTTGTTTACCTATGAATCCCTTTTAATAAGATGGACCCCTCCTCATTCGATGTTTTAAAAATTCTATCATTTTCGTAATTAAATATTGTTTTGTAATCTAGACACAAGGCCCGAAAGTTTTTTGGGAGCGGGGGTGCCAGTCGATTATATTGAATTCAGTACGCAACTAGTACTTAATTTATCGATCTCGAAAGGCAAAGTCGACCTCGGCGGAATTTGAACTCAGAACGTAAAGACAGACGAAATACCGTTAAGCATTTCGCCAGTCGTGCTAACGTTTCTACCAACTCGCCGCCTGTAATTAAATCTTACTAGGAATTGTATAAAAATTTGTTAAAATATTTTGCGTTCTGTAGACGTATAACCAATTTATGGCACATAACTCTTAACAAAATTTTGTAGGAATTTCCAAGGGTCATATGGACCCCAATTGAAAACCATTGCTCTATATTTTGCCATCGTTTCCCTTCTAGTCTTCTTACTTGTTTTTCTCTGTCTTCTTTTCTACTTATCTACTCTCCCATCAATCCCTCATCCATCTATTTGATTTCGATTTCTACTTGGAGCCATTTCATTTGTGAATTTAACAGAAGCTGGGAAAGTGTATGGATGACAAAACGAATTTATTGAAATAAAAATATAGCTACACGTCCATAAACTTACACGAACTCGTACTAAGTGCA
>NC_068984.1:132466587-132468792 GCF_001194135.2 Octopus bimaculoides | reverse complement strand
AAAGTCCAACAGAAAAGGAAGACGGAGGAAAAAATCGCCAACGATCCACATGTGATTACGCATGGATTAGTGGCATTTGGCTCTCGATCATAGCGTCGTGAGTTCGATTCCTGGTGGAACGTTATATCCTTGAGCAAGACGCTTTATTCCACAATGCTCCAATCCACTCAGCTGGCAAAAATAAGTTGTACCTGTAATTCAAGGGGCCAGCCTTGTCACATTCTGTGTCACACTGAAATACTCTGAGAACTACGTTGAGGATACGTGTGTCTGTGGAGGGCTCAGCCACTTGCATGTTAATTTCATGAGCGGGCTGTTCCGTTGATTTTTTAAAAAATTACCAATGAGGGGCGGTGGGTTTGTAGAACTTGTAGCGCCCTCTCAGTTAATTAGAAAGAAATTTTTAAAGGGATGTAGCTTAAGTGACCTTCCGTAGAATGTTCTGGAACATTCTATGAATTTCCGGATGACGTGAAGTGAGGGACTTCCGCTCCACGTATTATAAAACGAAAAAGCGAAAGTTAATCTTCCGTTTTTGTATTTGAGCTTTGGATGAGGAGCGTTGTGTGTATGTACGTTGTTCTTTCAACCGTCCTCCAATTATAAGATTATCGTTTTTATTTCAAGGTATTATATACTATGTCGCATACACAACATTGAGAAACTATTATCTGTAAAGTTGCTGCACACCACAATGAATAACACCATTATTGTTCCTGTTTAATGATTTTCTTCGTGTTGTTTTGCTCTGTTGAACGTTGAGGAGTTTTCACCTAGAAAATGAATATGTTATAGTGATCCTGCCAAAGTTTCCTTCAAAGCCAAATTAGTGGTTGGCATGCCAGAGATGTCTACTGGAGTAGACAATCCAATGTCTAATTCATTAAAAACTGTTAGAGAGTCGGATTGAGGGCAGTATCATTAGTATGCCGGGCAAAATGCTTAGTGGCATTTCGTCCATCTTTTCGTTGTAAGTTCAAATTCCGCCGAGGTTGACGTTACCTTTCATCCTCTCGTGCTCGATAAAATAAATATCAGTTGAACACTGGGGTCGATGTAATCGACTTATCCTTCTCCCGAAATTGCTGGCCTTGTAAAAGTTGATAGTAGTAATAGAGACATTAGTCTCTCTCTATCACCTTTCAACAGCATTATATATGAAGGAACAGTAGAACAATTCAACAACACAATAAAAATAAGGTTTTACTTTTTTGATGATGCTTGGTTATATAAATCCTGTGTCACTCAGCTTAGCAGCCGCTGATTAATTTGTAATCGGTATTGGAAGATTAAGAGCTTCCTTGATGCATGCCAGAGGAGCAAATAGCTATCATATCGATAGCATCGTGGTGAAGAGTGCTTCGATGATTCCTCAATGGCGGCTATAATTTCGCGCCACTACAGCCTTATTCCAAAATTTGAAGCCAATGTTAATTTTTTGATTAGTGAGAACGTGAGCAATGTTTAAGCGTTTACCTCATGTAAAGGCAAAGGTTTATAAACAAAAACAAAAATACCAAACTGTCAAAATGTCTAAATGCCAACATTTAGAAGTTACTTATTTGTAGCTGTGGATTTTACTTAAAACTAGAATTAAAACTTTTAGGAGTGAACTGTTCTTAATCCTTGTTAATTCTTGTTAAACTTTATTCAAAAACACAGTATCACAATGTCGGAGGCATATATGCATTAAAACAGCATCCTTATAGAGATTTAAAAAAAACCGTAACTATTAGTCAATGAATCTGCTATCGAACGAACTTAACAATCAATGTTTAGATTGCAGCATGTGTTAGACGATCAATGAAGCAGATTCAACGCCCTTAACCACGAGTTTAATAACACAACCTGCTAAATTTTTTTTTTATAATTGTCCAGTTAATATGGTCTTTTGCTTGAAAGTCAATGCGACGAGAGAAGGGGAATAGAAAAAGAAAATTAAAAACAAAACAAAAAAGATGAAAAAAAAGAAAGAAAACACCTATAGAGCCGAGCAGATTAATAATATCAAAATTAGCACTCGGCCCATTTAAGCTGGATAATAAGTAATATTTATATTATTTGGCAAGTATCATCTTCTCGTAAAACCCGATTAACTTAGATGAGTTGCTGTCTAAAACGTGCGCACGAGTTAAATATCAAACACGTCTTTTTAAATTTTACTAATCTCTCTCTCTCTCTCTCTCTCTCTCTCTCTCTCTCTCT
>NC_068984.1:132464105-132465276 GCF_001194135.2 Octopus bimaculoides | reverse complement strand
TATATATATATATATATATATATAAAAGCTGTTTAGTCTGATCGAGTAATCAATTCACTAATTACTTGAGTAAAAACTTTGTCATGTGTGTGTGTGTGTGTGTGTGTGTGTGTGTGTGTCTGACAGATGGGATCAAATGAATCGAGCAGGTTATGAACAAACGAATACAACAGCGATTGGGCATGTTCGCGTTCGAATCTACCGGAACGAATTAAAAATGACGATGCCAGTCATCGTCATTTCATGTACATATATATCTATCATGTATACAGTGACATAGATAAAGCTTGCGCTGCCGGGATAATCGTGCAATTTGCGCATCATCTTTGCTTCCCAAAAAACACGACATGTATTCTCAACCTTTTCTGTCAAAGAGCGTAGGCTCGAAATGTCAAAGACTTATCCATTCTTCATGAGCGTCAAACTAATACATCTCCTCGTTGTTCCCTCACCTCTCTTCGTCTTTTGTTTTCTGTAGATTTCATATATACATATACACACACACATACACGCACACATCTATATATACATATTGGCACGGGAGGGAACTTATCATTATTCAGAAGTTGCATAAGAATGTCTCTAACATAAAATAAATCCGACATTTGTGTACAAAGAGAAAGAGGCAGAGAGGGAGAGACCGAGTTGTTAGAGAAAAAGAGCTAGACAGGCATATAAGAGGTAACGCTAACACTACCTTCCTATCAACCTACCTACCTACCTACCTACCTACCTACCACCCAACCTATCTATCTATCTATCTATCTATCTATCTATCTATCTATCTATCTATCTAGACAGACAGACAGATAGACAGACAAATAGATAGATAAATAGATAAATAGGCAGACAGCCAGACAGCCAGACAGCCAAACAGATAAATAGATAGATAGATAGATAGATAGATAGATAGATAGATAGATAGATAGATAGAGAGAGAGAGAGAGAGAGAGAGAGAGAGAGAGAGAGAGAGAGAGAAATAGACAGACAAACAGACATAGATAGGTTTCTTTATTAGGCACACAGGGCTCAACACAGAGGGGACAAAATACAGATGTAGAGCTTTTTCTTTTCGAGGGGGGCGAAAACAAAGCAGAAAAAAAAAAACAAAAGTGGGGACAACGATGAAAAAAAACATCGCAAAACGTTTGGGGTATTTACAAAAAATACG
>NC_068984.1:132461661-132462424 GCF_001194135.2 Octopus bimaculoides | reverse complement strand
CCACCGACTTATCCCGGTTGATTTTCGCTCCCGTCACCGCTTCGTAGTCTAGATAGATAGATAGATAGAGAGAGAGAGAGAGAGAGAGAGAGAGAGAGAGAGAAAGAGAGAGAGAGAGAGAAAGAGAAATAGACAGACAAACAGACAGACAGACAGATAGATAGATAGATAGATAGATAGATAGAAAGATAGATAATCACATTTCATGGACTCTATTTAGAGATTTGAAGAAATGCACTTAAGTATTATTCTGTAATTTCTGCTTTTATTTATTTATTCCTTTTTGCTCGTCACAGCAGTTGTCGCACGAAAAGCATAATGGTTATTGTCATGGTGATTAATGAGATTTTAAAACATGGAATAATAATCGAGGCGTTGGCGATTGTGATGTCGGAAGTGGTGCAGGTGAGAGTGTTAATGGAGAAGCAGTAACAGTAGTTAGAAGGTTTGCCACGCGAAGAACACGCAGATGTGTGTATATGTGTGTGCTTTATCTCTTTATCTCGCTTCAGTCATTGGACTGCGGCCATGATGGGGCACCGCCTTGAAGGGTTTTAGTTGAACAAATCGGCCATAGTAATACTTGCTTTCTAAGTCTGTTACTTATCCTTGAGGTTCTCTTTCTCTTGCCGAACCACTGGGTGACGGGGATGTAAACGAACCAGCTCCGTCTGTCATGCAGTGATGGGACAAACACAAAACACAAAGGTATACACATATATACATATACATACATATATATATATATATATATATATATATA
>NC_068984.1:132456839-132461343 GCF_001194135.2 Octopus bimaculoides | reverse complement strand
ATATATATATATATATATATATATATATATATATAAACAAAGGTAGAACAGAAAGAACACAACAAACGGAAACCATAAGAATACAACATGAAGAAAAAAGGACGATAGCACAACAACGGCAAACAGGAAAAAACAAGATACACAGATTATTCGTGTATCATTACCTCTTCAGACGGAGCCCGGAACGTCTTCGCAGTTTCGCTCACTTATCTCCGATACTACCCAAAACCGGCTGGGCCAGGGACTTGAGTTAAATATATAAATATATAAATATATATATAAACGCTTACTGTAAAAAAAATAAGGGCACGTGGCGTTCCATTATGCAATCTGTGTATCATACTAAGGCACATACATTGTTGAAGACTTGATCAACTGAGGTATTCGTCTCGGGAATGCATCTCTTAAAGATGTTTAGCGTTAAAAACACAGAAATCTATCTGTAGCTGACGAAAATTGTCCATCAGTAGTGGTGGCATTGCTAAATGTGTGCATTTCTGCCCTTTTGTGCTTCGTCAGTGGCAAGTGTCCACTGGCAAACTCATACTAAGGCACATCCGTCCTTACTGACTGAAAAATCGCTGATGTCGCATTTAGCCGGCAGGTTGAATAAAAATTTATGCGCAACAGAAGCATTGATATATATTGATTTTAGTCACTGGATTGCGGCCATGCTGGGGCACTGCTTTCTAGTGCTTAATAGATCATATTGTCTCCTGTACATATTTCAGTGTAGCTGATACTGATATTAATCTTATCGTGACTTGGAATATCAAGCCTCTCTCCCCCTCTCTCTTTCTGTCTATTTCTATCTCTCCCTCCCTCACTCTCTGTCTATCTCTCTCCCTCTCTCTCTGTACATGCGTATGTATATGCACACGCACATAGACACAGACACACACACACACACACACACACACACACGTACGTACGTGTGCGTGTGTGTATTATGGGAAGTGAAGGATATGAAAGAGTTAGATACTTCGCGATGATCTAATCCTTTTTCACACGAATGAAATGAACGCCAAATGGTCTGCACTAAGGTTTTACACACACACACACATAGAGTTTCTCCCTCTTTCTCTCTCTCTCCCTCTTTTCTACGCATACACAGTTGTTCATACACACATACTCTCCCAGCTACTTACGTGTTCTCTCTTTCGCACATACACAAACGCATGTAAACACACATACATACATGTATACACACATATATGTATACACGAACACATATTTACACGCATACACACACAATTCTTACATACACACTCAAAGGGAGTTTTCCTCGTCTCTCTTCTTTCTCTATCCGGCTTTCTGTCTCCATAACTCATTCTCTATCCTTTTTTTGTCTGTATCCACTCTCCATGTTATTATCTCTTCCATGTTATTCTCTTTCTTTCTCTGCTACCTTATCTCTACGCCCTATCATTAACAACAACTAAGTCAACATAGCAGTCGTCTGCTTCATTTTTAAAGTTTTTCTGTGTTCAACAGAAGTCAGACAACTGCACAGATAAACGGAAGTAAGGCATTTTGGAGTGAAAAGAGAAAATCAAGTTTTGCAAGCAAACCAACTGTAAATGCTATAAGACATGGAAACAAGTGAGAAATGTAATAACAATTGATCAAAATTTATTCACTATCAGTGCAGTGGATGTTATTTTATGTGAAATATGGTCAGAACGGTCAATAAATAAACTATTTCCCTTGCTTAGAAAGATGGGGCAGGCTGGCCATAAGCAGAAGCAGAATTCAGCTGAGAATGGCAGATATTCAAAGAATAAGAAAGTTCGTGATTCGTACGAATCTTCATCATCTGTAAGATACAATGGGAATGAGCCGTGTTTACCAAGTTTTTCTATGAAAAATGCAGAGAAAGCATGCAATTTGTCGTTCCAAGAGTTAGAAATGATGGACAATAGGAATTTGGCCATGGAGCACAACACAGCTCAGAATAAGTATGACATGGATCAGATTTGTGTAGACAGGATGCCGAACATGTATCCAGTTGAGCCAGGAGAAAACCACTCATACGGTGGTCCTGTTGGACAAGAAATATGGTATACTGAGGTAGATTTTAATCCTCATTACACTAACAGATCTTCATATAATAATCAAGGTTTCGAAATGGAGCCTGGTGACCCAATAGGAACATCAAATAATGTCAGAGTACAATTTAACATTCCAAATATGCCGGAAGTTCAATCAAACCCGAACGAGTCAACGGAAAACATGGACGTGCATTACCAAAATAACAATACTGTTGAAGGAGACATGTCAGAAGACAACGGGATCATATTACCATACAATACATTATACTCTCAGGTTGAAATACATCCGAAACCTAGTGATTTCGAATGTAACAGTTCAGGAGAGCAATGTTACTATCAATGTGTAAACACGGAGGATGAAATATCTTCTGATGAGAAAAACAAAACGGTTAGCTTTGTTGAGAGTGCATACACAGACACAGCGAAAACAACAGAACCGTTATTTGACATACAAAGAAACTTAATGGAATCGGTTGTTGGAAATAGAGTTGATATATCTGCGATAGATGTTATTGAAACGAGACATTCACCATCTTGTTCCTACGATGAAGATGGACAAAGCATTGAAGAAATTGATACAAATACTGATGTTAAAGATGAAACGGCAGGAACGTCGTCAAGTAGCAGTGTGGTTCATCGGATGGTGGCAAGAACCGTCAAGAAAATTAGTTTACTTAGCGACCTTATCAGGCAATGGAAATGTAATGCTAAAGAAAAAGATTGCTTTGACGAATTACAGGTAAGCACTAATTGTTACCGTTTACCAGGAAAGATGCTTCTACTGTTATTGTTTCTTCTGTTGCTGCTAATTATAGATAAGCACTAATTCTTTCAATGCCAGTGAAACACTGTGTTCCACAACACAGAAAGAAATCTCTCTGACTATCTATCTTTGGTTTTGATGGTCTCTTCATAACATTAATATCTGTAAATCTCCCACCAGATCCATCCCCTGTTTTTTTTTTTCAGTTGCGGTTAGATATTCATGGGTAAAAACTACAGAATAGTTTTTTCGTGTCAAAATAAGAAAACATTGCAAACGAGCTTGACCGTTTTGTATATTAATTGAGAATGATGGGCGGTTCCAGACATAGTATACTTAGGACTCAATGTATCTTTTTCTGTTTTAAAATGGCAGAGAAGGATTGCAATGGAAATCTAGCTGGTATTTCTAGCAGGATGTTCAATCGCGTATAAGTCTTTTCGTTGGTGTCATCATCGTCGTTGTCGTCGTTGTTGTTGTTGTTGTTGTTGTTGTTGTTGGTGGTGGTGGTGGTGGTGGCGGCGGCGGATTTGGTGGTGGTGGTGGTGGTGGTGACAGTGGTGATGGCTGTCTTGCGCGGCCTTTTATCCCAAGCTATATATGATATCCAGTCAAATATTTCACAAACGTTTCTTTCCTATTTGTTTCAGCGTATGAAAAAGAAGCTATTCATCAACCCAAAAGAGGTTTTGGGAACCACTCCACCCCAGGGCTTGGCTCTTAGTATGACGAACTTGGTCAGTAAAGTTCTCACCGAAGCTTCAACTGTTGAAAAAGATATCCATCCTTACGGACGCGGAAATATGTACACCAATGCTTTCGCTGGTAAAAAATCGCTGGTGAAACTCGATCCCGGAAAGCTTATGTTCTGGGGTATCGTCATATGCATGGTGACTGGAGCGGCATTTGGAGTTATTATTCTATCAGGTGAGTTGTTCTTCTTTCTCATTGTGTGATCGTATAACAAGATGTGGCAGGACTGTGTATTTCTTGCCACCTTGGCCAGTTATTTAAACACAGGCACAACTCAGTTCACTCCCTTATTCTTTTTTTTTTTATCATTAATTTACATAAGATTTGAATAACAATTTAATTACAAAGAAACAAAGATTTAAAAAAAAAGTGTGGATAAGCAGCAGAACAAATGGTTTGTTCAGCTGCGCCCTGCGGACATGACTACGATGGCGTTGCTGCAGAGAATGTCCAGTGACAGTTACTGCAGCAAGCACCTCATCTCATTTCTCAGACGGGCCGCAGTTATACTGATTCTAAGGAGGCGATCGGTAATGTTATGCTTCTGCTCAGACTTACCTTTCAGAGTATTAGTCGAGCATTACCTTTCTTGTTTATCCATTTTTCTTGAGGTAGCAGGGAAGTTCGTAAATTCAATTCCTAGAGACAGTGAAATTGCCGCTTCGTAATTGGTAAAGCATGAGCTTTGGGCCGCACAGGGCGGCCCAAATTGACTGTCCCCTTCTTTAGACGTAACGCCGATTACAACAAAACATGTGTATAAAGTGGCTGCTTTTATGATACACATGTTCCATGCTACGCCACAAATAAGAAAGTAAAAAAAGAAAAACAAAACACACATAAACATGATGGCTTAACAACGAACAAAAATAAAAAGGATCATCCTCTCTCTCTCTCTCTCTCTCTCTCTCTCTCTCTCTCTCTCTCTCTCTCTCTC
>NC_068984.1:132453937-132456743 GCF_001194135.2 Octopus bimaculoides | reverse complement strand
TAGATATCTACCATATACAAAATACAAGGATATATTTGTATATATACAAAAAAAACAAACAAACAACGATTGACAGTTTTTTTCCCCCATAAACATCGAAATTATCTCTCCCTCATCACTGAGGAAACTGAGGTACGCTTCAGCATATCCCGCTCACAGCAAAATAATAATTTATGCCTGGATACAAATAACATTTCTAGTGAAGACTAAATGAAAAATCTTTCCCTTCGTTTCACAACGTTGAATTAATTGACGGCTAACTAACCCCAGTGTTGCGCAATAACCTGGCCGAACAACCTGATCGTTACACAATGACTGTTTTGCGCAACTAATAGATCACTATGTCAGTGGTGTCCAGTTTCATTAGGCCTCGTGTGATGGCTCTTTTATATTATATCTGTTTCAGTTATAAGACTGCGGCCATGCTGGGGCACCGCCTTGAAGGGCTTAGTCAAGTAAATCGATCTCAGTGCTTTTTAAGTCGGTCTTTTGTGCTGAATCGCTAAGGACGTAAACAAACCAACACCGGTTGTCTTTCAGAGTGTAGGTCACACACACGCACACACACACATACACGACGGGCTTCCACGTAGTTTCTGTCTACAAACTCACAAAGCATTATTAGAACTCGGGGGCTATAGTAGAAGACATTTGCTCCAGATTGGGCTCAGTGCGACTGACTCGAAACCATGTGGTTGCAACGTGAGCTTCTTGTCTACATCGAAAGGAAAATTTTGTCTACTTTTATTATTTAGCTCCAGATCAGCTCTGATTAAGCAGAACCATCATCAAAGACCTTCTTGCCCCCCTATTTTTTTAGAAGTAGGTGTAAACAGTATGGTTTTTATTTGGGAAAAATTCGGCTGCTGTTTCTAGCGAGTCTAGTGATTACGTAGAGGCTCTCTTTGTTCGGTAAAGAGAGTCTGGAGTCATTGCTCTTTGTTTTCAAGAGATAAAATTAAAGTCAATCCTGATCTATGATTTGAACTTAAAACCACGAAACAGCCAATTAGACATAAGATATTCGTTAACGATGCGCCTAGATCGGCTCTTGGTCATCTGTACACTCTTGGCTATCTGTACTCACACAAATAACAAAATAAGTAGGCTGTAACAGAGCCTCGACCCAACCACTCAATTTCCTACAAATAGCAATCAGATCTCCCTTAAAACACACCCTACTATCTTCAAAAGGAGGAAGGACTCCTTAGATAAGGTAGTTTTAGATACACTGGTTGAAAAAAAAAAAGAGAAAAAAAGACAAATGGTCACAACTGGGACATTGTTGATCTCTGGTCTGTTAGGTTAAGGTTGACATGGGTCTAAATCTGTTAAAACTTGAAGTGAAACAAATATTGCTATTTATGTTGGAGTAGGATGTCAGAAAATTAGAAGTTTGGATAATCATGGCTCTCGCGTGGTTACTAGCGATGTAAGTACTCAGTTGTCTTGGTTTACCAGGGACGTACACGTATTTAACTGCTACAAATACATCTTTATTATAATCTTCATTAGAGTAGCGCCTACATACTCATTTCCAAATTTCAACGGTTGATCTTTATTTCCTGTTAGAGAAGATTAGAAATACCTCTCGCCTCGGATAAAATATTCGTCTATCATACATAATTTGTATGTTTGGAAGAAATGAAATCTATTCTACAAGTCAGCGAATCACTCGTCAATTTTAAGGCAGTGTTACGCCACCTACAACACTAAACTATACTACCTTGACAGACATCAAAGATCTATATTATCCCGTGGTACCTGTTTACTATAGTGTGCTGTACCATCCAGTGGCACCTATTTACAACCTGTGGTATAACTCATTGCTTGCCCGCTAACTTTAATGTATCCTGTTTTCGGGCATGTTTTGCTGTTGGCAAGATACAAACTGCCGAGTTCTTAGTCGACTATTTAATCTATCATGTTAACTATATACACTTCCAAAAGTCCAAATATCGTGCATATCCTTTGGTAAACAATTGATCATTACTTTGTATTCCCGAAAAATACCGAACATGCCAAATAATAACGTGTTTATTTTTCAGAAATTCATCGTGGATCTTTGAAACGCTTGCTACAACGATACAATGGCTCGTTCCCGGATTGGTACTAACTTTACAACAAACCTTTGGTGTTTAATGTATTTCAAGGAAACTTTTTTTCTACCAAAAAAGCTACATATTTCAAACAATTTTTTCAACCATTTTTCAGTATAAAATGGTGGGTGAAGTAAGATATCTAACAACTAAGTTGGCGAATGACCAGTTCAATCATACAACATGAAGGCAAGATAATGCAAATTATATAAGTAGCTTGTATGAATGTATAATACAGATTTTAGATTATCATTTGAGACTGAAACACTAAAAATAGGCGTCTTATTTTTATGTGCTTATATCTGTATGTGTGTGGATGCATTTATGCAGTATATGTATACATACATATGCATTTATATTAGTGATAAAAATGTGTGTGTGGATAGGAAGGGATAGGGAACGAGTGTTTGATATAAAAAAAAAAATGAAAGAAAAATGTTTGAATGCCTATCTTTAATAAAATCTAATCAGATTTATTTGTAATAGCAAAAAAAAAGCAAAAAAAAAAAAAGAAGAAATTCTTGGAACATTCCACCACTAAGAATCTTTACGGATCATAATCAAAAATTTGAACAAAATTGATATAGATATTTTGTTTAAGTAATTTTATTTTTCAGACAATTGAATGGATGTAGATCATATGTAAATATTAAACATCCCTATATCATCAACCATTTGAAAATAAATTTCATTTGCGTTGATGAGTT
>NC_068984.1:132451274-132452760 GCF_001194135.2 Octopus bimaculoides | reverse complement strand
AAAAAATAAAAAATGCTAATTTCCAAGAAAAAAATTTACCAAGATTTTCCGTAAATTTCAAGTTGATAAACAGCACACAGAAGAAGAAGAAAGGCATTAAAACTTTACACTCCTGTACTTTTGCTTTATATAGTTTATTCTGTAAATAAATATAATTTCAAATATCTGATTTGTTACTGATTTTCTTTTAAAACATTAAAAAAAAAAAATTAGTCAAATCTTGTACAACAGACGTGATTAGAATGTCTTAAGAAAGAATTGCAAAACAGATTCTTCAAGCCGAGCCACACAGCAGGAGACCTAAGGGTAGACTAAGAACGTGATGGTTGGGTAAGACTTATAGTCTCAGTTAATCGCGCTTGGGATTCCAGCTGGAAAATCAAATGACGGTTGCTTCACATAGGACCTTATGGATGAAGTGCATGAGGACTATACTTCATCGATCTTAGGAATAGTGAGCGGAGAAGACAGACAGACAGACAGACAGACAGACAGACAGACAGACAGACAGACAGATAGATAGATAGATAGATAGATAGATAGATAGATAGATAGATAGATAGATGATCGGTTGGTCGGTCAGGGAATGAACGATAGTGACCATAGTTTGCGCTTCCTCTCCCTTCGACTAGCAAAACTAATGCGACTGATGGTTAATCTACACATCTGAATGGAAAACACGATCTGTATGAATGTGAAGTACGTGTGCGCTAGGAGGGCACAAAAGAATGAAACATGGCAAAACAGTTGTATGAACAATTGAAAAAATACAATTCAAGTATGTACAAAGAAAAAACGTTCAGCAAAGAAAGGTGTCCAATCAAATAGAACAAAGTATATATGTTCAATAGTACAGAAAAGGAGAAAATATGAATGCAGTGTTTTTAACAACATAAGTCTATTCTCCGGAATAGTCACTGGCGAGGCAAAGTTAAGAAATGTAATTAGTCTGAGACAATTTCTTCAGCCGATGAACCGATCTGCCAGAACGTGTCCTGTAAGGTGAAGAATGCGTTTGTGTAGATGGTTTTTTGGTGATTGGAGGTGGTGCTTGTGGGAATGAGGGTGGCAGTGTTTGTGGAATGATGGGTGTATTAGCAAGTGGCATAAATGTTTCGGAAAATACTTTTTTTACTCTGTCGATAGAGACAGTCTCTTTTTTTCCGTGAATGTCCACAGTGAACAGTTTCGGTGTGCTTCTAAGAACGCGATAGGGGCCAATGTAGGGAGGTGTGAGCGGTCCCTTGACGGCATCATTTCTTACAAACACCTGAGTCCAAGTAGAAATATCTGGAGGTACTGTAGAAGAAATAGACTGGTTGCGAGGAAGCATTGGTGGAAAGTCAGCAAAGAATGACCTGAGTCGCGTGACGTAAGATGTGAGGTTCGCATTCGGTAAGTCGACAGGCGTCAACATTTATTCAGGAAGTGCTAAGGTGGTGCCATACAGGGGCTCAGCGGAGGAGTAGCCTAAATCCTCCTTGAC
>NC_068984.1:132447475-132451206 GCF_001194135.2 Octopus bimaculoides | reverse complement strand
CTGAACGCCGAGCAATCTCGAAAGCTCACGGAACAGGCAGGCTTCAAATTGGCGTCCACGATCAGTAGTAATTGTAGAATGTACTCCGAAGCGAGATATCCATTCGAGATGAATGCTATAGCGACTGTTTCCGCAGAAATGTCCACAAGAGGAATGGCTTCAGACCATCTGGAGAATCGGTCGACGCAGGTCAATATATAAGTAAATCCGCAACTGACCGGCCGAGGACCAACCAGGTCGATGTGTATGTGACGGAACCTAGTGTCCCGTGGCTGGAAGTGCCCAAGAGGTGCTCTCACGTGACGATGCACCTTGGAACGCCGACCAAGCAGTAATAGACCGACGCATATTCGGCCAGAAAAAGCAGACCGAGATAAGCTTTACTGTGGCCGCAATGTCGGGGTGTGACAGTGAATGCAGTGCTTCAAAAACAGTACGACGGTGATGTTCAGGTACGAGGGGTATCGGTGATCCGGTAGAAACATTGCAGAGAATAGTTCCTTCAGAAAAACGCAGAAGCAGGTGTTCAAACTTGCAGCAGGAAAACTGTGGTGAAGAGACGTGTAGAGAGTCCATGGAGGGTTGGCCAGTAGCCATAGAAACCAAATCAATCGAAGCAGGAGTCAACAATGCACCTACAGGCAGGCGAGATAAGGCGTCGGCGGGGATGTTGTCAGTGCCAGCGATGTGGCGAATGTCACTAGTGAACTGTGATATGTAGTCCAAATGCCGTGTTTCTCTGGGCGAGTACCGGTCCGTTTTGGCAAAACAGCAAACGTTAACGGTTTGTAGTCGGTGAAAATCGTGAAATCTCTACCTTCGAGAAGGTGAGAGAAATACTTCAGCACTAGATAAATTGCTAAGAGTTCTTTACCAAACACACTGTATCTCAGTTCAGCATTTTTCAACTGGCGAGAAAAGAAGGTCAATGACTGGCTTCGGCTGTTGACAGATTGCTCTAAAACTGCGGCAATGGTGGATGATGGCGCATCGACAGTGAATGCCAATTTTGCAATAGGGATAGCGGGGAAGGGTGCTTGAGCAAGGTCAGATTTAAAAGCTTGGATGGCTGTAGGAGACAGCGTTATCGGGGAGTCTTTTTTCCGTTGATCTTTCAAGATCTTGGTCAAAGGAAGCAATTTTTCCGCACGTTTAGGAATGAAACGACGATAATAATTAATTAAATCAATAAAATTTCTGAGCTGTTTTAAGGAAACAGGCGTTTGATGGCTTCCACTTTAGAGGGAAGCGGACGAATACCGTTGGCGTCAATGAGATGCCCCAAGAATTCCAAGCTGGGAGAGCCGAATACACACTTAGTTGGATTGATCTTCACATCATAGGAACGTTGGCACTTGAACAGTGGGTTAAGTGTTAGAGGTGCTAAGACATAATTTGAAGGGTTTCAAACAATCATATCATCCCCAGGACCTATTTTTAAGTATGCTATTTACTTAGTGATCTCTGTTTATCCTGCTGTTAAGTTATGGAATATAAACAACGACACTGTATTTTTAAGAATGTCAATGTAAAAATAGACATAGAGACAGACATAACAAACCCTTGCGTACATATATCATAATCCTGGCAGAGATTAGAATGGTTGTCACAGTCAAAGCCATTTCTTATTGTTGAGGCACGTGGCTTAGTGGTTAGGATGTTGGATTCATAATCATAAGATTATGGTTTCAGTTCATGGACTAAGCGGTGCATTGTGTTCTTGAGCAAAACACTTCATTCAATTCACATTGTTCTAGTCTACTCAACCAGAATAAATAAATAATTCGGTGACAGACTGGTGGAATATATGTGATACGGAAACCGGCCCTATGGGTCTACATGACTCGGGGAGGATCGATGCCATTTCTTATTGGCTGCTATTCCCACTAGTGCTCAGACATGTAATTTGGCTTGGTTTCTCTGATAGGATGCTTTTTCTGTCAGTACAAAGTGTACTGGATCTATGTGGGATCAGCCTCACTGCTTGGCACCTTCGGCAAGTGTCTTCTACACTAGCCTCGGACCAACCAAAGCCTTGTGAGAGGGATTTGGTAGATGGAAACTGAAAAAAAGCTTGTATATTATATGTGTGTGTGTTTGTCCAACACCACCACAGTTTGACAACCGGTGTTGGTGTGGTTGCGTCCCCGTAACTTAGTGGTTTGGTAAAAGAAACCGATAGCATAAGTACCAGGCATAAAAAATAAGTACTAAGGTTGACTCATTTGACTAAAATTCCTCAAGACGGTGCCCCAGCATGGCCACAGTCTAAAGACTGAAACAAATACAAGATAACCTTACCCTATCTCTATTCATTTCCCAACCACTTTACAGTATGTTCCGGGTGCATTTTTCATAACACCAGTATTAGAGCAGTTCAATTATAGGACCAGCAGGGGAAAAAGGTGCCTCGTACACAATAAATATAGAGAGGACTTAGTAACATAAGACGTCAAGATCAAGAAGAGAAACACCAGAGGAAGTAATGACAACAGGAAGGTGAGAAATAAATGGTTGTGAGGTGGAAGCAAGAGGCTAAGCTTCAAGATGACTTAGTAACCTAGGACTTGCACACTTACTCGAGTGATTGATTAAGGAAAAATAAGAGTTCAAACACATGAATATAGGTTTCTGAAGTTTCCATTTATCAATTTCTCTCACAAAAGAGACAGTGGAAAATGTGTCCATAGAACCACTGGCCCAGGAATGAAATTTGCTTAGGGGGTGTAAACCCAGGTCTGAAAATTTTTTACAAGGTCTTGTTTTTTTTTAAAATTTATTTATTTTTGTTCTTTGTAAAGAAACATAACCATGAGCTACTTTTTACAGGGCACTTTTTATTCAGTTTTCTAAACCTACAAAAAGTAAGTAGGGGGTGCAAATTTTGATTTTGCGTCCCACAAAAATTCTAAGGGATGCACTTGCACATCCTGTTCCCAGGCTCATGCAAATTGAACAGAGAAACATCTGCACCAATTTTTTGTGACAAATGTATAATCCTTACAAAACTACCCATCTCACATTAGTGGAAGAAATTGGACATTAGAATTCAATATAATACAAGATGTTAATCAATTCTATCTCCTGGAAGACAAAGTTCCACATCTACAAAGCATCAGTCTTCTCCATTCTCTTCTATAGAGCAGAAACATGGCTCCTCATGAAGACCCTGGCAAAAAGATTTCAACGTCTTAGATAGCAGAGCCCTGAAGACCATCAAGAACATCAAATGGCACCATCATGTTTCCAACTGCATGCACATACATATCAGCCCACAGCCTCCCACCTCATACCCATCCACCACACATGCTAGTCTGGACATGTCTTCCATCTCCTGCCAGATCATCTTATCAGGGCTCTACTCTTGTTCGATGCAGCAGCTGTGGGCTGGAGGAGACCCTGTGGCAGGCCTCGCACCAGATGGTTGGACATGATTAAGGAAGATCTCCAAAGGCTCAACATCATCTTGGAGGATGCAGAAAAGCTGGCATGGGACCGCCAGTGATGAAGAGCACTGGTGGACCTGGTCAGCTCTACGCATGATGTCACCTCTGAAACCACTAACCTGGGATGACTCCAGCCCCCTCGAGCAAGAGCATAAATGAGCAAGTAATCATCATCATCATCATCATCATCATCATTATCATTTAACGTCCGCTTTCCATGCTAGCATGGGTTGAACGATTTGACTGAGGACTGGTGAAACCAGATGGCTACATCAGGCTCCAATC
>NC_068984.1:132444662-132447304 GCF_001194135.2 Octopus bimaculoides | reverse complement strand
CTTAAATCTAATAACATTGTTAAAGAATATAAATGAAATGTGAATCAGAAAGAAAAGTTTATGAAATATTTAATTTCATATGTAGTTAGAATTCATGATTTTAGAAAAAAAATTTATGAGTATTTTATTAGCAGTTCAACAAGGACAATAGAAAAAAGTTTCTTGGATAGGCAGGTAAAGATTAAAATTCTATTAAATATCAATTATTACAAATATATCATTATCTTCTTTTTTGTCATGAACTTGCATGTTGGAATAGGTGATGGCTTTTACTTCAGTTCCCTGCAAAGGTCAAGAAAAAAAAACAATTAGTCATAAAAAAAATCAACTATGAATAGAATAACATCATCATCATAATTTAATATCTGTGTGTCATACTGGCATGGGCTGGACAGGTTGAATAGATCTGAGGGCTCCAAGGACTGCATTGTGCTCCAGTGTCTACTTTGGCATGGTTTCTACAGCTTGATGCTCTTTCTAATGGCAACCACTTTACAGTGTGTACTGGGTGCCTTTTATCGTGCCACCAGCATTAGAGAGGATGCTACACAGCTCGTGGGACCACAAAATCCAAACAGGTGGTGGTGGTAGGAACTGAATTTATGTGAGGAGATAAGGGTTAAGGAGGGGAAAGCATGTTCTTGTAGAGAAGCTACATGGTTACTCGCCTTCAAGAGAGAGAGAGAGAGAGAGAGAGAGAGAGAGAGAGAGAGAGAGAGAGAGAGATGCAAGCAATGTGAAAAGTGATGATAATAATCACAACCGGGATTGGTTTAAAGCACCATGGATCCATGGATGATCCTTGCACTTATTTCTCACCTGGGTTTTCTTGACTCATATGAAAGGCAAGGATGGTATGTCTGAGAGATGTAATTGGATATAGAAGTTGAGTAAAGACTTAGCAATACCAGAAACAAAAATCTTAATGGGCCTTGCTCCATTTGAAGGCATGATGGATGACCATTCACACCTTGTAGTATTCTTTGCCTTGTCATATTATCCTTTTCTTGTCATTCTCCACACTAGAATTGGAGAATTGTCATTCTTCACACTAGGGTGACGCATGAGACTTGCCTGCCTAACCATCAAAAGCGTGGGCATGAAACAATACTAACTGGTTTACATGAGTGTATACACACACACACATGTAGAAGTACCACTATCACCACTACTACAAGCATCAGTATTGCTACCATCGCTACTACCACTACTACAACTAGAACCACCACAACCACCACCAACACCACTACAACATAGCCATGCCCTACCACAATTTTAGTTACCATCCAGAACTATCACATGACTATACCATCATGACCTTCTACTGCAGTAGCTACCATCAACTATTATTATATGTCCATACCATCAGGACCAACCATTCACTATCCTCATGTAGCCATACCATCTTCATTTACTACTACTTAAACTACCACCATTCACTACCTTCAGATACCCATACTATTCTGGCTATCATCCACATGTCCAGACTACCTCTAATCAGTCACTCAACCTCCTAAAAATAACAGCCATATCTCCCACATTTTGGACCCTACTGAGTTAAATAGGGCCCACGAGATAATGTAATTCTGGTTTAAAAACAAAAGGAAGGGAAGTCATGGCTGGAATCTCTTTTAATACAGGTCTGCTGCATAATGATTGAGACGGAGCTAAAGAACAACCTCCACAATAAGCAGCCACTACATAGTTACCCCTGTGGCAAAAAACAAGAGCCGAGTCTCCCTCAAATTCTACCCTGCCATATTGAAAATGAAGGACACTGAAATGGCTTTGATCATAAGTCTATTTGATCAATGTGAAGGTGCATGGCTTAGTGGATAGGGCATTTGGCTCACGATCATAAGGTCGTGAGTTCAATTCCCGGCGACGCACTGTGTCCTTGAGCAAGACACTTTATTTCACATTGCTTCAGTCCACTCAGCTGGCAAAAATGAGTAGTACCTGTATTTCAAAGGGCCGGCCCTGTCATACTCTGTGTCACGCTGAATCTCCCTGAGAACTACATTAGGGGTACACGTGCCTGTGGATTGCTCAGTCACTTGCAAGTAAATTTCACGAGCAAGCTGTTCCATTGATCGGATCAGCTGGGACCCACGTCGTCGTAACCAATGGAGAGTGCTCCATTTGATCAATATTGACCTAGAGTTCAACAACAATAGCTCTACATTACACTCAGTTTACCTAAACAAGCAGTAGTACCCCTAAATTTTGTTGCTTCACATTCAACTCATTGTCTTTCTTTCACCTCATCACTTACCTGAGGATGCTTATCAAGATCAAATTCTTCACCATACCTGCAATAATATAAAAAGAAACACGAGGAAAACATTATAAATTCATATCTAAAAAACACATTATATTGAAATGAGTAGCAATGATTGATAAAGTTTTGTTAGGGAGACAGTCAATAGAGTATGAATTTACTATAGTGTAATGTTTTTATTGCAAGATATACCATAGTGTGGAGCACCGTCCGAGCACAATCATTGTGTAAATAGCAACAGCGTGATCGTTACCAACGTCGCTTTCCTGGCACTTGTGCCAGTGGCATGTGAAAAGACATTCGAGCGAGATCGTTGCCAGTGCCGATGGACTGGCTCCTGTGCATGTAGCACGTAAAATAC
>NC_068984.1:132439730-132444652 GCF_001194135.2 Octopus bimaculoides | reverse complement strand
ACTGGCTCCTGTGCATGTAGCACGTAAAATACACCATTTTGAGCGTGGCTGTTGCCAGTAAGACATTCGAGCGAGATCGCTGCCAGTGCCGATGGCCTGGCTCCTGTGCAGGTGGTACGTAAAATACACCATTTCAAGTGTGGCCGTCGCCAGTACTGCCTGACTGGCCTTCGTGCCGGTGGCACATAAAAGCACCCACTACACTCTCGGAGTGGTTGGCGTTAGGAAGGGCATCCAGCTGTAGAAACTCTGCCAAATCAGATTGGAGCCTGGTGTCGCCTCCTGGTCCACCAGTCCTCAGTCAAATTGTCCAACCCATGCTAGCATGGAAAGCGGACGTTAAACGACGATGAATTGCTATAGAATGTGAACAAATACTGATAAATGGTGGATGCAGTGATACACTGCAATGGTACATGTCCCCATACCTGATCTGAGAGGTTTATTGAAATACTATGTTTGTTATAGCAAAAAGGTCTTTATAGTATGTGATTTATCATCATGTGAAGTTTAGTATTGTCTGAATTTTTCATTAGTATAAGGTATGTTAGAGTAATGGGTTTCATATATAGTGAAGTTTGTCAAAGTGTGAAATTGATTATAGAGAGAGTTGTCAGTAACAAAGGTCTTTAGCTGTGACCCATAGCACTTTTACACATAGACCTACAGAACTGATAAAAACCAGATTTATGGTTTTATTCAATAGCAAGTTATAAAATGATTGTAAAATCTGAGCTGTGAAAAGTTAACTTACCCTTCTGCATGTATAATAAAATTTTCTAAATCAAATTCTAATATTTTCACTTTCTGCAAGAGATTAAAAGTTAGAGAGAAAATCAGTATTCAGTTAAAATTTGAAAGTTTTAGTGGTTGAAGTAGTGACTAATTTTTTTTCTTTTTTCTTTTTTTTCTTGAGCCTTAGGATTCATAAGATCAGTTACCCAGCTTCTGTGACTTATAAGTAACTGAGATCACAACATCACCCCTAAATGGGATGCCAGTCTGTTGCAGGGTTTAAGGCCAGCAATTCTGAGGGGAAGAGATAAGATGATTATATTCATCCCAGTACTTGACTAGAATTCCATTTTATTGACTGACCCTGAAGGGGTGAAAGGCAAAGTTGACCTTGGTGTCATTTGAACTCAGAATGTAAAGTGCCAGAAGAAATGCCACCAAGCATTTTGTCTGACATGCCAATTTTGAATTCAATATCTTAACTGTTTCTGTACATGCTTATAAAATCAAAAATTTAGTGCAGCATCCATGACTTTTGAAACATATTTTCAAGATCTGAACTGTTGAAGCATGGAATAAACTACCCATGCCGTTTGTTAGCATCAGAACAGTGAATCTCTCATAACTGCCATACTTCCCAAAATTCATCAACACCATTCCTGATGGACCTATGCCTCCTTTTCTTGTCATGGCTCTTTTACTGTATTAAAGCATGGACAGGTGTAGGCATGAAGAGGGGCAGGGATAGTAATAACAACAGGGCATAGATGTTTGGTTGAGAAACTGGCTTCACAGTCATTAATGACACCTTAAGATGCTTGCAGTGGGACTGGAACTATGTAACTGTGTGCTACGAAGCTTGCTTCCCAACCACATGGTTCTGGATTCAATCCCACTACATGGCATCTTGGGGGAGTGTCTTCTACTACTGCCCCAGATCAATCAGTCTTGTGAGTGGATTTGGTAGATGGAAACTGAAAGGAAGCCTGTCATACATATATGTGTGTGTGTGTGTGTGCGTGTTTCTGTCTCCTTGCTTTTCTCGTCATGGCTCTTTTATTATATTAAATAATTCCTGGCTAGGATGAATGTGGGTTGTTTGATAAACCCATGTGACTTACAGTTGTTATGATAATGACAATAAATGCATCAAAAGTTTTAATGAGGAGAAAGATAACAACAATGGCATTAATTAAATTCAAACTGCATAAATATCTCTTCTTTATCACAATCCTTAGTCCAGACAGAGATTAAAAAAAGAAACAAATAAACAATTAAAAACAAGCATTCTACTTACTCGCACTATAAAGAAAGGTTCAGCACAGAATAGGAATAAGAATTCGTCCAAGAAATGAAACAAGAGCGACAGCAAATCATCACCTGAAACAAAAATCAAAGTTATAAACATACTTATACACACACACAAAGTTTATACTTTGTGGCTGATAAAAACTTTAATTTTTATAAGTTAGTCATGGGAGGAGGCTCTGTTCTGCACTAATAACTCTACTACTACTACTACTATTACTACTACAAACTAAATAATGAACCTGAAATGAAGAGTTACCGACTTTAATGGCATAAAAGACGCACAGACACATTAGATGCACCTCAATTTCAGCAACGCATATTCAGGAGAAAAGTGGGGTTTTAATGCATTATTGCATGTAATATAGGCTCAAATTCGCATACAGGACCAGGGTTAATTTTTGAAACATATATTTTAAAAAAGTGTGCGTATTATATACGCCGTCAAATACGATAGTTATCAGGAATTGGAAATGAAGTTTGGTGAGAAGAAATGTACTTCAACCTGTATGCTAGACTTCATGCATAAAAATGATTACAAGGGAGATAACTCATCGTAATACCCAGCTGAAGAAATTAAGTACAACTCCAATAATAATTATATATTCAAATTCCGCCGAGGTCGACTTTGCCTTTCATCCTTTCGGGGTCGATAAATTAAGTACCAGTTGCGTACTGGGAGCGATCTAATTGACTGGACCCCTCCCCAAAAATTTCGGGCCTTGTGGCTATAGTAGAAAAGAATAATTATATATTCAAAGTGTTTGGTCCTGTTGTAAAACTGACCGGAGAATAGAAATGTTTAAATTGATAAATTCAACCAACCCCTGGCTTGTAGAAAAAGGTATCGTAAATATTATCTTTCTTTTTTTTTATTATATTTGTTTTTGTTGAGTGATTCTGTCAATCCAAATATTTATATTGGTTAACTTCTTCAAGTTACTGAGGAAGCTTTATGCGAACTTACATGGTCAGAGTCAAATGGCTGAGTGAAAGAATGATTAATATTGGCATCTAAAAAGACAAAATGGAGAATATGATACGAGCAGCACTTTATCTCATTGTTAGTAACAAAAGACTGAGACCTCTGGAGATATGCTGTGACTGCGAAGACCCAGCAAATAAAGTGAGTTCATGATTGTATCCTACACCAGTTTCGCATAACCAGCCCCAGCCCATTCAAAAGTACCTTGGATCATAGGGCAACCTGCTGTACTTGAGGAGACCTACTGAGTCAAGTACATCAACATCAAAATCAAATGGAAATTGTAGTTGTGATACCCGTGCCGGTGGCACGTAAAAAGCATCATCCGAACGTGGCCGATGCCAGCGCTGCTTTGACTGGCTTCCATGCTGGTGGCACGTAAAAAAGCACCAACTGATCGTGGCCGTTTCCAGCCTCCTCTGGCCTCTGTCCCGGTGGCACGTAAAAAGCACCCACTACACTCACAAAGTGGTTGGCGTTATCAGACTGGAGCCTGGTGCAGCCTCCTGGTTTCCCAGACCCCGGTTGAACCATCCAACCCATGCTAGCATGGAAAACGGACGTTAAACGATGATGATGATGATAATGATGATGATGATGAACCTTCAGCTTTAATTTTCTGTTGTTTGTATGTTCACCTTTTTTTACAATCCAGACATAAACTTAATAAAAAAAAAAAAATGTTATTTTATTAAATCTCTCCAAATTTTTGATTATTTTCAAAACTAACTGAGACACGTAGGACAGTAAATTTCATTAAAATTATGGTAAAAAATGGTCCCTTTGTAGCCCTGTGCCCATATTAGAAATATTATTGCTATCATTCCTTGTGCCAAACAAACACAGAGGGATCTCAGTGTGACTGTTTTACCTAGAAATAGCAGTGAAATCTACCTTAAATCAATAACTTACAAAAAAGAAATAATAATAAAATAGCATTCTACTGTCTTAAAAAAAAAGGACACACTGAACGATACAATCCAAGATACACTATTCCTGAAACAAAAACACGATGGTCATAGCTTGAATGTTTTTATCACAGGTCTGCTTAACCAGGATTGACTTAGGGCTATAAAATAATCACAAGCACTGGCAAAATTTAGGGTTCTAAGTAATTCTGGTAAAGAAGATACTATTATAAGGTGCAGCACAGAAGTTTGTTAACCAATCCAGTATGATTTATAGCCATACAAGTGATAGCAGATGGTAGAGTCAGTAATGTGCCAGACTAATAGTCATTTTAGTGGTATTTAGTTACATCCTGTTGCATTTTGAATTCACTGATTTTCCCATTCATCATCCTTTCTAAGTTTAGTATTGTGTTGAGTCAAAAGTTCTGCAATATTTTGGTAACTTATTTGCTTTATTCGTGACGTTAGAACAAAAGCAGTCTAGTATTCAAAGTAGAGGTCATCATGTTGCACTGTTTGAAGCCATGTTTAGGCCAGTTTTTGATTCCATGATGATACCAGCTCTTGTCCGTCTTTCGAGGTGAAGAACTCCTTCATTGAAGCTTCCACCACCTCTTGGTTGATGAAACATCACAAGTGCAGGAAGTGAGCCATGAATCAGAACAATAACTGCAGTCAGATACTGGGTTTGACGTAACTGATTATACTATAGTCTTGGAAGTAGTACCCAAGCAAGACTTCAATCTAATAGCTGAAATTAATCATCATCGTTTAACGTCCGCTTTCCATGCTAGCATGGGTTGGACGATTTGACTGAGGACTGGTGAACTGGATGGCTACACCAGGCTCCAACCAGATCTGGCAGAGTTTCTACAGCTGGATATATATATATATATATCATCATCATCATCATCGTTTAACGTCCGCTTTCCATGCTAGCAGGGGTTGGACGATTTGACTGAGGACTGGTGAACTGGATGGCT
>NC_068984.1:132426282-132439695 GCF_001194135.2 Octopus bimaculoides | reverse complement strand
ATTAATCATCATCGTTTAACGTCCGCTTTCCATGCTAGCATGGGTTGGACGATTTGACTGAGGACTGGTGAACTGGATGGCTACACCAGGCTCCAATCTGATTTGGCAGAGTTTCTACAGCTGGATGCTCTTCCTAACGCCAACCACTCCGAGAGTGTAGTAGGTGCTTTTATGTGTCACCGGCACGAGGGCCAGTCAGGCGGTACTGGCAATGGACACGCTCAAAATGGTGTTTTTTACATGCTACCTGCACAAGAGCCAGTCCAGTGGCACTGGCAACAACCTCACTCAAATGTTTTTTCACATGCCACCAGCACAAGTGCCAGTAAGGCGACGCTGGTAACGATCACGCTCAAATGGTGCTATTTACGTGCTACAGGCACGGAAGCCAGACAGCTGCTCTGGCAATGATCATGCTTGGACGGTGCTCTTAGTGCTCCACTGGCACAAGTGCCAGTCATCGAATTTGGTTCAATCATGAAGACAAAAAAGGCACATTGAGTGATGTAGTTCTAGAGAGACTATGTAAATCTGAAAAGTGGAAGGTCTTAAAAGCAATAAAAGAATATACCAAGGTTGTGTGGTTAGGAAGCTAGTTTCAGGTTCAGTCCCACAGCATGGCACCTTGGGCAAGGGTCTTCTGCTATAGCCTTGGGCTGACTGAAGCCTTGTAATTGAGTTTGATAGGCGGAAGTTATCGCCGTATGTGTACATGTGAGTGTAAGTGCTTGTGCCTTCGAACAGTTTCTTTTTTTTTTATCTCTTCTTTACTACATTGCATTTCAATCACTATTTCCATCTCATTACTTTTATTTCAATAACTTTGAGTTGAAAGTCAAACACTTGACGCTCATCACAGCCTTAAAACAAATACAAGAGAAGAACAATGTGTCTGCTACCTACCAGTAGCTTTAATTTCTTGTCTTTCCATCATATCAACTGTTTCTATATTTGTCATGTAAGCAAACATTGCCATGGCCGCCTGCAACAGAAACAAAGAAAAACACTTATAATAATAATAATAATAATAATAATAATAATAATAATAATAAAATAATAATAATAACAATAATAATAATCCTTTTTATTAAAGGCACAAGGTCTGAAATTTTGGGGGAGGGGACTAATCGATTACTTTGACCCCAGTATTTCACTGGTGCTTAATTTATCAACCCCGAAAGGATGAAGGGCAAAGTCAACCTCGGCAGAATTTGAACTCAAAACGTAAAGATGAATGAAATAATAATAATGATCCTTTCTACTATAGGCACAAGGCCTGGATTTAGTGGGGAGGGGAACAGTCAATCACATAAACCCTAGTACTTGACTGGTACTTAATTTTTTGACCCAGAAAGGATAAAAGGCAAAGTTGACCTTGGTAGAATTTGAACTCAGAATGTAGTGATGGGTGAAATACTGCTAAGTGTTTTGTCCAGCATGCTAATGATTCTGCCAGCTCACCACCTTCATGATGATGATGATGATAACAACAATGATCCTTTTTACTAAAGGCACAAAACCTGAAATTTTGGGAGAGTGGGATGCTAGTTGATTGCATTGACCCCCAGTACTTGACTGGTATTTATAAAGAAGGATGAAATGTTAAACACTTTACCCAGCGCCCTAATGATTCAGCCAACTTACTGCCTTAACAACAACAACAACAACAATAATAATAATAGCTGTCATCATTTAACTTCCACTTTTCTGTGCTCGCATAATGTATTTTCCTAATGTACAATAAAATGTCTGTGTTAGGATTTGGGCTTACACGGTACCATAAGCTCAACTCAATAAGCTTAGTTAGGCTTAGCCATCATTACGTATCCAGGATGTCATTCAGAAGAGAAAAGCATAACACATGATGTTGTAATGTCAACAACATCATTTTAATGTTCTCTTTTCCATGCTTGCATGGGCTGAGTGGAGTTTATTGAAGCAGATATTCTACAGCTGGATGCCTTTATGCCCTCCAATTGGCCAACCCTCACCAGTTTCCATGGCCAGATGCTTTTGCAGAATATTGGTAATGAATGAAATTGCCTGTACGATTGTTTACCACTATCACTCACTGCACAGAGAGAGAGAGACACACACAATGGGCTTCTTTTAACTTCCATCTTCCAAATTCACTCTCAAGGCTTTGGTCAGCCTGAGGCTATAGTAGAAGACACTTGCCCATGGTGCCACGCAGTGGGACTGAACCCGGAACCATCTGGATGGGAAGCAAGCTTCTTAATCACTCACCTACATCTGCTTGTAACAAACTAAATCTGCAAATGTATTTTGATCCTTGACTGGACATTAATTCACATGTTTTATACATAATTTTGTGCAAATGTATGAACGACACAAAATCCAATTTTACTTAATTAGAATATAAATCTGAAGCTTTAAGAAATCATTGATTTATAGAAAAATGGAAGGTTTTTACCTGTTCAAAAGACTCCTGAAGTGTGTTGCCCCCTAGAGAGATGTCAGTTAAGGAAATATGAGTGGTGATGACTCATGAGTGATGATTGTTCACGATGGTCATGACAGTATTGTCGATGGTGCATTTGAACCTCTATGTTAAAACCTACAAAATTCTGACACCAACTGGAAATCTCCACAGAAATAGTTGATGTCAGTATCTTGCAGGTTTTAATGTCTACGGAGTGGGTTTCCTCTACAGACCTGTCAAGGATCCGAAATGTTGGAATCAGCACAGGTACTGAAAATGCATTATGGGATATTGCCTTGTTGTAAGAGGAGAATTCTGACTGGTGTGTGTGTGTGTGTGTGTGTGTGTGTGTGTGTGTGTGTGTGTGTGTGTGTGAGTGCCTTGGCATTGCATGATTGTTGTAAATTAATGTGATTCATTTCCAATATTCTGCAAAAACATATCTGGCCACAGGGAGATATTACCTTGCTTGGAAACAGATAAGTGTTGGCAACAGGAAAGACATCCGGCTGTAGTAAATCTACCTCAATAAAATCTGTTCAATGCATGCAAGCATGGAAAAGTGGATATTAAAATGATGATGATGATGATGATTGTAGAGTAGCAGAATAGCAGAAGCAGTCAACTGTAGGCTAGCTTTGTGATGTTTAACTGAGTCCTTCTGCTTTCTGCATTCAAACCCTCGCCTCATTGCTTTAGTCTTCTATCCTTTCACGTGGCAATAAAAGTACTAATCAACTACTGGGGGATATACTGAATCTAAGATTCCCTTCCTATTCAAATTCATGGCTTTATGTCAAATATGTAAAATATTGATATCATTGCAACTTGAGCAGCAAACTATATTTCATGGGATGCAATGATAAGTGAAATGGATTGAATATGATGATGATGATGATAGTGATGATAGTGACAGTGATGATCAGTGACAACATAGCTTCAAATATTTATTAGATTTTAAAGGATACAGGCATGAATTCTGAAAAGACAATAGAAGACGAAAGTAAAAGGTTTAAATCATTATTAATAACAGAAATGAAACAAATTAAAGTTCACAGCTATCGCAAAGAAATAACAAGACAAAATGAAGCTACATTGGACTAATTGCCAGTCAGAAGAAAGACTTCCCGAAACACAAGGGACAAACTTGGAGTATCTGTAACAAGCTTCAAAACATCTGTCAGTTAGGGGTGTATATTCTGGGTGTTGCTAGGTGTGTGCTGTACACCCCTCGAAAATGGCAAATTCATTATAAATATTAACCTTACTCATTAATTCAATCACAAATCTTAATGGATTGAAATTTGGTGGCATTGGGTGTGGCAGCATACCCAATACAACAAACACCATACACCACTGCTGTCAATCAAATACTTCCAAGTCCTTCTTTAGGGTTTATGCAGAGAGCATTCTTCTCATTGGAGCTGAAACCTGGACTATGAAGGAGTTTTGAGGTTGTCTTCATGGTACATACACCAGGTTTTTCATGAGAGCTCAAAACATGGGATGTGAACACAAGACCAAAGTGTAGACTTATGGACACACATTCTCTCCAACTCCACTATTATTGCTAAAAGCAGAGTATGCTTTGCTATCATACTGAATACCAGATCAAGTCAGATGTTATGTTTTGAAGACTTTCACATCCTAATAAGGGATGAAAACCACTCAACTCTGTTGATGTTGCTAATAGAGATAAGCAACATGAAATTGAAAACCTACCAAAGACAATGGAAGACAAAAAAAATTCCTTGCATGGCATGGGGAAGCATATTTCACCTATAAATGCCTGAAGTTAAAGAATGCCACTAAAACTAATGAAATATATAGGGGTTTATGTCACTACACTTACAAAGTACAGGGAACCATCATCATCATCATCATCATCATCATCATCAACAACAACAACAAAAACAATATCCATGTTTCATGCTGGCATGCGTGAGACAGTTTGACAGGATTAGATGAGCCTAAGGACTGGATTATTCTCCAGTGTTTGCTTTGATATGGTTTCTATGACTGGACATTTTTCTTAACCTTTCGTTACCAACCCAGCTGAAACCAGCTCTGGCTCTAAGTACAAATGTCTTGTTTTCATCTTGGGATCATCAGCACCATTCAGATTGTGGAGTTACAACTGCATGCATAGATTATATCATTACATTTTCAGGCACAGAGTTTAACGTCATTACAATTACCTATGTAAATTATGTAGTCATAGTTACATAATCTCTTGTACAAAAAATGTATAGGAGTTCATTTTAGATATAAGAGATAATATCAATACAGATTCAAATACACAGAATTATGTCATTATAACTACCTAAACGAAGGATTATGTCCTTACAACTACATATACAGGGGATTATATTACTACAAGTACAGATTAAAGTGAATTATCTCACAACAACTAGATATACAGTGAATTATGTTACTACAACTAGAAAACAAATCATATTTCAGTTAATTAGAATCCTTGATATAATAGGTACTTGTGGATCTTTCTAAGAATGTATTAACCCTTTTGTTACCATATTTCTGCCATTGTTTCATTTCAAAATGAAGAAGAATTTAGTAAAATAACTTTGTCATTATCAAGCTGGTGTTTATGACATAAATAAATATGAAATTTTGATGGAAGGGTTTAATTTAGACCAACCACTTTAACTCTTCCTATTCAAAGCATTTTCATAAGCTTCTCCTAAATGGCTATGACTGTTTTCAAGTTTTTAGCTAGGCTTTGCTTCATACATTCTGAGTAATATAAGGCTTTCTTTTCATAAGTTCCAAGTTACTTTAGTGGTTGAAATAAAATTATGATTGTGTATCATACATAAAGCATGGACACTAAGAAACTATGTCCTTTGTATCACATATGATACACAGAACAGGCAAAGGTTCAAAATTATAAAGCTTGTATCATAGGCAGTTTGGGATGGGCTGGTATTAAAAGGGGTAAAGGAGTTGGAACTTACTGGACATCAGCTGGATGGTCCAAGTCTGTGAAAAAAAAAAAAGTTATATAACAATTAAAAAATATAAAATGATTTTTATTAAATAGTTTTTAAAATTGTTTGTTAATGTCATTAATACCAACATATTAACAGCTTTGGAATGACCCCAGTACTCAACTGGTACTTATTATATTGGTCCTGAAAGGATGAAAGGCAAAGTTGACCTTGGCGGGAATTTGAACTTAGAATGTAAAGATAGCCTAAAACCGTGAAGCATTCTGCCCAATGTAGAAAATGAAATGCTTCGTGGCATTTCATCTGTCTGTATGTTCTGAGTTCAACTTTGCTTTTCATCCTCTCGGGGCTGATAAATTAAGTACCAGTTGAGTACTGAGGTCGATATAATCAAATGCCAAAATTTGAAAGCAATATTATTTTCAACACCTAATTACATTTTCATAAGGGGTAGTGCACAACATAAGAGATATTGTGCACTCATTACTGACCAGCTGATTTTTGCCATTGGTTCTTATTGAGGGCAAGGTCAACAGCTTCATTAAATCAAAGTTTGTATCAGGCTAGATAATCATCATCATCATCATTGTTTAACGTCCACTTTCCATGCTGGCATGGGTTGGACAGTTTGACTGAAGGCAGGCAAATCAGGTTCTAATCTGATCTGGTGAAGTTTCTACAGCTGGATGCCCTTCCTAGCGCTAACCACACCAAGAGTGTAGGGGGTGCTTTTTACATACCACCAGCATGAGGGCCAGTCAGGCAGTACTGGCATTGACCACGCTTGAATGGTGCCTTTTACGTGCCACTGGCATGAGATGAGACCAGTCAGCCGGCACTGGCATCAACCACGCTTGAATGGTGCTTTTTACGTGCTTCCGGCATGGGAGCCGGTCAGGTGGTACTGTCATCGGCCACAACAGGTCTTCAAGTGAACAGGACAGCTTAAGAGTCATGAACAGTGGAAAAAAGCTGTTGATGGCCAATGCCCCACAGGGAGTGAAGGGCTTAAGACTGGCCCTCACTACACTCTTGGAGTGGTTTGTGTTAGGAAGGGCATCCAGCTGTAGAAACTCTGCCAGATCAGATTGGAGCCTGGTGCAGCCATCTGGTTCGCCAGTCCTCAGTCAAATCGTCCAACTCATGCCAGCATGGAAAGCAGACGTGAAATGGATGATGATGATGTGTGTGTGTGTATTTGTCCCCTCACCATCGCTTGACAAGCGATGTTGGTATACTCACATCCCTGTAACTTAGTGGTTTGGCAAAAGAGACCAATAGAATAAGTACTAGGCTTACAAAGAAAAAGTCCTGGGGTCAATTTGTTTGACTAAAGGCAGTGCTCCAGCATGGCTGCAGTCAAATGACTGAAACAAGTAAGAGTAAAATGTTGATGATGCTCTGGTTTCATGGTACAATCTCAGGTAAAGTGAGGCAATGTAGAATAAAGTGTTCTGTCTTCAAACACAACAAAATGCTAGCAGAAGAATGTGAGGAGAGATGGTTAGTGATGAGACAGAAGTGACTGTTGTAAGTGATGGTCGTGACAGTATTGTCGATGGTGTATTTGAACCTCTATGTTAAAACCTACAAGATTCTGACACCAACTGGAAATCTCCACAGAAATAGTTGATGTCAGTATCTTGCAGGTTTTAATGTCTATGGAGTGGGTTTCCTCTACAGACCTGTCAAGGATCCGGAATGTTGGAATCAGCACTGGTACTGCAAATGCATTGTGGGATATTG
Organism: Octopus bimaculoides; assembly: GCF_001194135.2. Taxonomy (NCBI): domain Eukaryota; kingdom Metazoa; phylum Mollusca; class Cephalopoda; order Octopoda; family Octopodidae; genus Octopus; species Octopus bimaculoides. The sequence goes on along the minus strand of NC_068984.1, from coordinate 132,432,537 downwards.
TCTTGTAAGAGAAGAGTTCTGACTGTTGTATGTATGTACATGTGTATGTCATTGTCCAGTTTTATTTCGAGATTTCTTGCCAACAGAGTAAAAGCTGGTTTCTAACCTAGATTTAAGGCTCCTTCATTGGAATTTCAACATCAACAACAGGGTATTTTTGTTTGTATGTATGTATGTATATGTGCAGATTTGTATGTTTTACTTTATGTATGTATTCTCATGCATATAGTTATATATCTAGACATGCTCATATATATTTAAATGATAAACTTCTGGAAAGTTTTACAGATTTTTACATACATACATATGTATGCAAAAATCTATAAAACTTTCCAGAAGTTTATCATTATATATGTATGCATGTATGTATGTACCTTGACATTGCATGTTTGTTGTAAATTAATGTCATTCATTTCCAATATTCTGCAAAAGCATATCTAGCTATAGGGAGATATTATCTTGCTTGGAAACAGATAAGTTTTGGCAACAAGAAAGACATCTGGCTATAGTATGGGAATGACTCGGGGGAGGGTATGTTAGATACAGGAGGGCACTGGGAGTAAATCCTCTCTGAGACAGTGGTTCTCAAACTGACAAACAGCAGTGACACCCACCACCACCAAAAAAGTATCAGTGAAATGCTTGAATTTCTTTCCACCTCCTTATCAATGAGATAACAAAATAGATTAACCCATTACCTACCAGTGATCTCATATGAGATCACTTAAAAATTACACATTTCGTAATTATCTGTCAATATTTACACATATCTAACCTTTTTGCTATATCTACTAGGAATATTTCTCTGATATTCAAATGAGGTTTGCTAATTTTTCACCCAATATCCCGCTTATTTCTATTTAAAATGTTATTTTGATCATTCCAGCGTGCTTCTAAGGCTGTTTTATGCTAAAAATCAAAGTTTCATAAAAAAAAATTCCAGTTAATAGAATTATGGGAGGTAATGGGTTAATAGATTTTGCATCTGTATAATTCTTCTTTCTTCACTAGGGTTTGACAAATTTAAAAAATTTTAAACCAACTGAATTTTTATTAAACATGGCCATTTGTCTATCTCCTTTTCAAACCTCACAGTTTCTGCCACTTATGAGAAACTCCACTCAAGTAAATAGTATCTCACGATTACCACAAGCACCTCTTATATCATAACCAACATGCCGGTAGTATCTTAGCCACGTACAACCAGATCTACGGTTATAAGTCCACAAAATGGAATAAATTTGAGTACGATGAGAACGAGAATTCTGATGTTCCGGATCGGATCCTCTATCCGTGTATATACGAATGTATGGAGAACGCGGATAGACTGTTTACAGTATCAGGCAATCAGTTCAGAAGTCAGTGATCACCAGCTAGTGTCTTTAAAGTCAACAGGGAAACTCTCAAATGCCCAGTTCACTTAGCTGCTAAGCAAGTTTCACCAGAACAATATAGTACATTATGCACGAAAGATCCTTCTCTCTTTACCTCAAATCTATTCTATTTTGTGAGCTTTATCAAACTGATTATAGCCAATAAAGATTACGACTAGTTCTTCCAAATCTGTTACATTTTATTAGAAGCAACCACCAGATCATCTCATGAATAAGGCAGATTTAATCCGGCCTTCGGATGTCTTTAGCGATGTCCACTATGTTGTAAGTATCCGGATCGAATCTCCAGTCTGAGGGTACCTTTCTCTCATCGTAACTATTAAAACAGAAAGATCGAAAAAAAAAAATGCTGTTATCCATTCAGCAGTCTATATCAAAGGACTTTGCCTTGAACCTGATTAAAAGTTATTACTTTTAAATTTCGGTCTGATCGTGTAGCATGCTATACAGAAACTGTTTTAAATCGAAACTACGCATTTTCTCTACAACTAATAACTTCTTAGTTAAGAAACGAAAAGACGAAAATCATCAATGGTAGCCCCATCCAAACACGGTGCTTACCCATTTCTACATTATCTGATGTGTATATTAACACACTCAAAAACAAAACAATGATTCCAAGTCATTTTGTTTACATGTAAGATTGCGCAATGAGTGCGCTGAAACGGTTTCAAAAGCAGGTTATTATATCATCAAGGAAAAGACAAATGGTATGAAGGATAACAAGTAAATACAGAGCTAATAAACGATCAAGACAAAATAACTGAAAGCAAAGAAAATGTATTTTCTAATAATTACATTCATATTTAATAACAGGCAGTTCCGTGTCCAGGAAATCATTGTTGGTAGAATTGTTCGCCATCTTCTTAGAATGAAGAGCCGACTGACGATAAAAGGAGGCCTGTGATTGGCTAGCTTTCTTGGTTACCAAAAGCTACCAAAATGACTTCTCAAAGTGGTACATACTCTTTCAGCCGAAGCAATCCTTCTATTGCACTCCGTCAGATTCTCGTACTGCAGGTATTTCGAGATTTTCGTGGCTCTAATTACATACTGATGTATCGCTTTTGTCTGTAGATAGTGGTTTGTATTCCATTAGGTGTAAAGGTAAATGTTGTTGTTATGCAGCACTGCTAGCTATGATCGAGCGGGACATCCCATTAAACCAATATCTTTTATTAAACCGAAGGTTCGTGAAACCGGTAAAAGGAAATAAAACAAAAAAAAGGACACCGATTTAGCGAAAACGGAAAGTTCTAACAGTTACATATGTGTGTGTGTTTATTAGTCAATAAGTTAACTCAACGCTGGTGTTAACAAAAATTAAAGCAGTAATCTGAAACAATAACCTTTTACTTATTCGTTTCGGTTATTCAAGGACGCGAATTTATTTTTGCACATTCCCTATTATTGTTGGTTCACTTTTAATTACTACCACTTTAGTTAAAGATTGTTCTTTTCTTATTAAATGTTTCTTCAGATATTTAATGAAAGGGGAAACGAGATTTTGTGATACTTGTTCTGCTCAAACATTAATTGTAGTCAAAAATTAATAATCGACACCTGTTTTTGAACTAAGACACGTGTAGATAGATGTCTCACTACTCTTCACTCTTTTAACTAATTATCTTCGTCTTTTATGACTCAGTTGATGAACAAACAATGTCACCGTAATTGATTCATTCATATCAAGTCTACTTTAAATGTGGAGAGGATAAAATTTGTTCAGTAAGATTGTAATATGAGTGCTTATATCATAGCTTCTCTCATAGCTTAAGCCAACAGGCGTACTTGAACTTAGCACTGCAATCTAATGTAAACACTTGTCTATTATGCATTGCTCCTGTTGTCACTTGGTGAATTGAGCTAACGAAGGTTAATTTTGCAGGACATTGCCACAACACCTGATTCTCCAGCATCCTTCACTTTGGTACAACAAAAATATGATGGAAACATTTGGGTATAACGAAGTAGTTAGGTTACAGTTAAGGGTAACCAGTATTGTGTGATGAGGTATATTGCTACTTGAGTGACAATATTTTTTTAATGTAGATGGCAAACTGTTAATGCGGTGCAAAAATAACAGAAGTTGACCCTTCAACCAGTAACTATATTCCCTATTGTATTTCAACCAATTGCAACTGTCGTAATTACTACTTGTCAGTAACGAAATTCGGACCTACTGTCCCTTGGTTCAAATTTCATGCAGTTTTTACTTAGTCTTTCACCTTTCAACAAAACAATTAACTTCAGCTAGCTTTGACTTGAAGTACTGAAATAATTTGATGTCTGGTGTGAACATATCACCGTTCGCAATTTGGCAACAAAGCTCAGATAAATTGGTGCTGTAATCCAACTGGGTTGACATGTCTTCAACACAACTCCATACCACAGAAAACTAGATTAAAACTTTTAATAAAAGCTAGATGAAGGGCTCTTGTAACCTTCAACTATCCTATGATGGTTTCACATTTCCGATATATTTTTCTCTCTGTTACTGCTTTATGACTTCTGATTAAATTTCTCTTTATTTGTTTAATGCCTGTTTTTTCCCAATACTATCGTATGTTGCACAAATGTTAATTACTGTGGAATTATGTTACAGTTGGACACTAACACTCTTCTGTTTTTTCAAGTAAAAGTTTTTTTTTTTATTCCTCTTGTCTTCAGAAGTAAGTGTTAAGCTACAGGGCAAGTTTTTGACAGAGTTTGCCTTACAGCCATGTGGTTTTGGGTTTCACCCCACTGCATGGCACTTTGGTTAATAATCTTCTATATCCTCAGGCTGACCAATGTCTTGTGAGTAAAATGCACCCAGTATGCTGTATAAAGTGGTTGGCATGAAGAAGGGCATCCAGAGCAGACAGCAAGGCTTAAGCCATCAAACCCATGACAGCATGGAAAATGGTTATGAAATGATGATGATGATGCCACCACGCCATAACAAGGACTGGACCAAGAAAGAATACAAAGGTGCATGGCTCAGTGGTTAGAGTGTCAGGCTAACAATCATGAGGTAGTGAGTTCGATTCCTGGACTGGACTGTATGTTGTGTTCTTGAGCAAGACACTTTATTTCACGTTGCTCTAGTTCACTCAGCTGTAGAAATGAGTTGTGATGTCACTGGTGTCAAGCTGCGTCGCCCTTTGTCTTTCCCTTGGGTAACATCAGTGGCATAGAGATGTGGGGGGGGGGCTAGTATGCGTGGGTGTCTGCTGGTCTTCCATAAACAACCTTGCCCAGACTTGTGCCTTGGAGGGGAAGCTTTCTAGGTACAAATCCCATGGTCATTCATGTATTTAGGACTTCATTACACTTCCTTTTCTAAGGTAGAGTGTGATTTGAAGGAGATTTGGCAGTTATTTCTTCTAATATGTTAAAAGTGATTCACTTCAGTAACCCCTTCGGGCTAAAGGCCCTAATACAAATGTAAACAGGCCTGTTATATCATTGACACCTTGTGTCGCAAGCTTATATCTATTGTTTTCTTTCTTCTTATATCTCAGACGGTCCAGTTGTTGCCTATTTATATCTTTATTTATGCTGTTATTACTCCCAAAGTATCATATCCATTATATGTATTTATTTATTTATTTATTCCTATAGGCTCATATTCGTGGTTTTGTTGTCCGACATCGGATGAAAAAACTAAGAACAGAATTTGAGGAAATTATGCAGGAAATTCATCCCAATGGAAATCTTCATGTTGTTTGGAAAAGAAATTTGTTGTGCTTACCTGAATTTTCTTCAAAGAAAGAAAGTTGTAAACCATTCCAGTTGAGTTCTAAACCACATAAATCAAAACCTCCTGAACTTCTAACTAAACAAGAGAACCATTCGATTCCTGGAAATTTTAACAAGCGTTCTTCAAAGACATCAAATTCTTTGAACCAGTGTCTAAATAATCAAACACCTGTAAATACCACTGAACTTTACAATATACAAGGAACTAATAGTGAAAGAGACAAAGAAGTACATAGAGGTGAAGAATTGGTTGAAAAAGATCAGAATCATTTTATAGAAGACTCTTTTGAGTCAGAGCAACTGAAGAAAGAGAGAAAAATTTCCTTGCATACGGACAGCAGTGAGACAGAATTTGATAGAAAAACTTCAAATCATTGTGATCATTTGTTTAGAAATGGAAATAGCCTTCCAAGAAATTCAAGAAAAGAACAGTTCATGAAAAATGGCAATGGCTCCATTTCTACAGCATCATTTTGTCTGCCTGTATCTTCTACATCATTTGACTGTTCATCTTTCACTGATGTCACCTCAGTTTGGGACAGTACCCCATCATCTCCAGGTAATTATATATTTGTATTTCAGTAGCAGAAATGTTAGGATGTCTGACTGATTACCTTGTGATATTTAGTTACGGCTTTTTTACATTCTGAGGTTATACTGCCAGAGTTGACTTCCTCTTTCATTCTGCCTGGGTTGATAGGATAAATTCCAGTGAAGTACTTGAACTGATTAGACCAACTGTACACTCCCACTTCCCTTCTGTGTCTCTTTCTACTAAACTTAAACATTATCATTGTCATTTTTATTATTTTGCTGTTAATAGTGTTAGTGTTGTAACTTGCTTAATTTCTATTAGACCACAATCTGTGGTTCAGAATGAAAAGCATTCTTGTTTCTTCTCCTGTTAAAGTCCTTTTATGCTAATCATCATTTAACGTCTGCTTTCCATGCTAGCATGGGTCGGACGATTTGACTGAGGACTGGCGAACCAGATGGCTACACCAGGCTCCAATCTGATATGGCAGAGTTTTTAGAGCTGGATGCCCTTCCTAACGCCAACCACTCCGAGAGTGTAGTGGGAGCTTTTACGTGCCACCGGCACAAAGGCCAGTCAGGC
>NC_068984.1:132414279-132426272 GCF_001194135.2 Octopus bimaculoides | reverse complement strand
GCAGAGTTTTTAGAGCTGGATGCCCTTCCTAACGCCAACCACTCCGAGAGTGTAGTGGGAGCTTTTACGTGCCACCGGCACAAAGGCCAGTCAGGCAGTACTGGCAACAGCCATGCTCAAAATGGTGCTATTTACGTGCCACTGGCACGGAAGCCAGACAGCTGCTCTGGCAACGATCACGCTCAGACGGTGCTGTTAGCGCTCCGTGTCACTCTCGTACAAGCAGTGTCATTCATTTCCAGTATTCTGCAAAAACATGTCTGGCTAAAGAGAAATATTACCTGCTTGGGAACAGGTGAGGTTTGGTGACAGGGAAGGCATCCAGTCATAGAAAATTTGCCTCAATAAACTTCTGTCTGACCCATGCAGGCCTGGAAAAGTAGGCATTAAAACGATGATGATGATGATGATATCTGTTTTTACTTTGTATTGAGGACTTTCAGATATAGTTCTTGCTGAAGCAGATAAACAGGTTATCTAAACTGAACCCATTCCCAGTGAAGGTATGTGGCTGAGTTTTAAGGGTATTTGGTTCACAGTTGTAAGGTCATGAGTTCAATTCTTGGTGGCCCATTGTGTCCTTGAGCAAGACACTTTATTTCATGTTAGCTGGTGAAAATGAGTGGTACTTGTATTTCAAAAGGCCAACCTTATCACATCTTGTCTCATGCTGAATCTCCCTGAGAACTACATTGAGAGTACACGTATCTGTGGAGTACTCAGCCACTTGTACGTTAATTACATGAGTAGATTGTTCTGTTGATCAGGTCAGCTGGGACCCTTGCGATGACTGATGGAGTGCCAGTAGTTGTACCTGTTCCCAGATCAAGATCAAACTTTCCAAGGTTTACACTAAAATTCTTTATTATAGCTCCCAAAACCCCACCGGTGATCGGTTGGATCATGGCCTTGTTAACCATCATATACAAACATTACTTTGTCATATTTCATAAACACAGTGTAGTATACTACATGTTATATATCAATACTGTAATCTGAGTTGCTGTTATTTGTGCAGTTTAATGATAATAATCCATTTGCTTTTGTTCTCATCATAAATCAGACATCACACTGGATGACATCCAATCTTCAGAAAGTGCAAGCTCTTTACTGCAGGAGAGACAGAATTTGGCCATGGAGTTAGTGTGGATACAACAAGCAATATCAAGTCGGAAAAATGTGAGTTGAAAGCTTCAGCATAACTCTGGATAAAATTTATAAAACCTTCAGCCTAATTGTTGATAAAATTTGCAGCATGAAAGAATTTCATATGCTACGAAGAAAGGTGTATATTGATGTTTTAGGCAGATAAATAAGGTACTAAATGCACACTTGGGTATAGGTGCAGGCATGCTGTGTACTTAAGAAGTTTGCCTTACAGCCATGTGGTTTTGGGTTCCACCCCACTGCATGGCACCTTGGTTAATAGTCTTCTATATCCTCAGGTTGACCAATGTCTTGTGAGTAAAAATTGATAGATAGAAACTGTACAGCAAGCCCATTGTATGTATGTATGTATATGTGAGTGTGTGTTATTTGGCTGAAGAAGAAATTAATTTGTAATTCTTGAACTTGCATTAAGAATCAATTTTTATTAAAAGCAACAATTAGCATATTACCAAAAGTGTTTCAGTATTCAGTGAAGGTGCATGTCTTAGTGGTTAGGGTATTCGGTTCATGAGCGTAAGATCATAAGTTCAATTCCTGGTGGTGTGTTTTGTCCTTGAGCAAGACACTTTATTTCACATAGCTCCAGTACACAAAGCTAGCAAAAATAAGTAGTACCTGGATTTCAATGGACCAGCTTAGTAACATTCAGTGTCATGCTGAATCTCCCAGAGAACTACGTTAAGGGTATAACAGTCTGTGGCATGTTCAGCCACTAGCAGGCTGTTCTGTTGATCAGGTCAACTGGAATCCTTGCCAATGTAACTGACAGTGCCAATCATTCAGTATTCTGATTTACCTCTAATTTTAATACAAATTTCTTATTTACCATATTTTCTGGCATACAAGTTGATGTATATAGTGGAAACATTCAAACATTGTAACTATCTTTCCAAATTCTGATGCATTTTACATGGAATTTTTGGTCCTCCAAAGTCGTTTTGGTGTAAATGTTGACCTACCTTTTTTGATCTGATAAATCTGACTTGTATGCTGGAAAATGCAGTAAATCTTAATCTAAGCAGTGATGATGTACAGGGTGTCCACAAAGTCTGGGTACATGGAGTAAATAATATAACATAAACAATTAAATATAAGAAATAATAATTTCTTAAAGTATGTGTTAATCCCCATGTGGGTACATGGAGTAAATAAAATCATAACATAAACAAGTAAGTATAAGAAATAATAATTTCTTAAAGTATGTGTTAATCCCCATGTACCCAGACTTTGTGGACACCCTGTAGATCCTGTTCCATTGTGGCCCTCATGGTGTGGAAATTGTGGGAGAATGGCAATATTATGATCATAGTTTAATTACAAGTATGTGACATGATGTATCTGTTTTATCTTTTCAGTATCTCCAGCTGAAGTCCCAGATTGAAACATGATTCCATACCAAGCCTCAGCATTTGACACAAGTGTTTTGAAATATGGAGAGTGTTCTTATGGTTCAATCAGCCAGAGAATAAATGAACCCTTGTGTTAGCAGTCTGTATATCAGTAGAGACTACAAAACTATGGCTGGAGACTATATGCAAGACTGACTTTTATTGGAGAGCTAACCAACTGAGGCATGACTAGAAAGTATGCTTTCCGACAGCCTTCAGGTGCAGCCATGAAAGAATGCAAAAGTGTCTCTGGTCTGTCATGCCTATTAAGGGGAGGGCACCAAAAGTGTGTTTGCTCTTGGATACCGAGAAACTTTGTTATGCTATTGGAAATCAGTACCAGTATATTACAGGTATTTATTTTATTGAGCCCTGCAGGGATAAGATAAAGAACAAGGTCAACCCATAAAGTTGAGAAATGTAGTTCAATACCAAGAGGTGTTTAATATCATTTCTATCAACTGACTGTCTTCGGAGCCTATGAGAATATGAACACTCGAAAGATGTACACATTCTCAGGTACCTATATTTGTAACAGTCAGTTTTATGCTATTTACATGTCAACCTATTTGGACCCTGTAGAGAGTCTACAGTTATCCAAGACAAATATGATGACTGCAGATAATCTTTTCTACTGTAGGCTCAAGGCCTGAAATTTGGTGGGAGGGGTAAGTCGATTACATCCACCCCAGTGAGTAACTGGTACTTATTAAAAGTCAACCCTGGCAGAATTTGAACTCGGAACGTGAAGACAAATGAAATACCATTAAGCATTTCACTAATGATTCTTATTTCTTTATTGCCCACAAAGGGGCTAAACATTTCGCTAATTATTCTGCCAGATGGCTACCCTTGATGATTGCATATAATGTGTTAGAGTTTTGAATTATGAACTTTCACGAACTGTGGAATAATAGATGTCATCTGAGGAATAAGTAATACTTGTGGTTTGGTGTTATCAAGTACTATAATATAGTCTGGACATCATTGAAGGTTACGTGTATTGTACGATACAGCTTTATTATCACTACTATAATGGCCTCTGTTCCTTTGAGCTGACTGTTCTTGTAACTCTTCCACTCAGGTGCTCTCGACTCACTCATTACCCTTGTATGCAATTGCCAGGTCTTGCACTAACCACTACAGCCAGTCTTCCCTTCCCAGAACATTGGCTCCTTGGAATCTCCTCCCTGTTCATGTCTTTCCTGCAGGAGCCAACTTCCAACAATTTAAACGAAACATTAACATCATCAACTTCATTAGTCTCAAAGGAATTGCAAAAGTCATGGGCACAGCCCTTCCTCTAGACTTAGTATGTAAGAAAGAAAAATTGAAGTGTAAATGTACTACACCAGATTTAAATGGCCCCTTCCCCTTCCATTAAAATAACTCCTTTACATAAGTAAAAACTAGAAAAGCACTCAGAGAGCGCAGACCTCCGCCAAGCAGCTCATTTTAAGATAGATACACGAGTAAAATTACTAATAGAGAAACGAAAATAAACTTTGGAAACAGCAACACCACCATAGGTTACGTGAAAATAATTAATGTTTTCAAGGGAGATAAAGAACATAACATTGTAATACTTCATGTAAAGTAAATATAACAAATGAAAAATCCTTCAAGAATCCATAAAAACTCCCAGATCACTACCAAAATTTCATCATCTGTTCCTTGTGTCGTTACCAACTTTTCCTGCAAGTTTCATCAAATACTGTTCAAACCTTTTTGAGTTATTTTGCACACAGACGGATAAACCAACACCGATGAAAACATAACCTCTTTCCTTGGCAGAAGGTAATCAATATTGAAATGTAAAAGAATTATTAAATACTGTATTGTTAAATTTTTATTAAACAACATATTCATCTTCATTATTTTGTTTTAATAGTCTTCAGATTTGAGAGAAATTATTACAATAATGACTAATATTCTGATTTCCTCTTGAATCCACTTCACTTTCAGCTAAATTTTGTTCCCCTAAAGCTACTGCAGCTACCAGAATAACACCATTCCAAAACAATTTTCAAATGGACACCATTAGTGGGGAAAGAAGAAAGCGAGAAAGACCAAAAACTGTATGGCACAAAACATAACCAACATGAGAGAGGCATGTGGCTTAGTGGTTAGGGTGTTGGACTCCTGACCGTAAGATTGTGGTTTGATTCCTGAACCAGGTGATGCATTGCATTCTTAAGCAAAACTCTTCTTTACTGCTATTATAATGACATTGATCAAAGCCATGGGTTAAAATGAACATAGAACGTAAATATGGAATACACTGAACAGGATAATGATTCACCATCCTTTCGCTCTTTCCTGCTGGGTTACCCTTCTACCTCTTCCACGACGTGACACTGTTCCTATGCGTCTTTTCTACTTCAGCCTCTCTAAACCTGACACAAAGACACCTCCCTCAATACTGCAGTTCCACTCATTGAAGCAATCTTGTCTTGTAAATTACTCGGTGACCTCACTAGTGCAGGTGCCATGAAAAGAAAGGTGTTCAGTATGCTCTGTATAGTGGTTGGCATTAAGAAGGGCATTCAACTATAGAAACCTTGTCAAAGTAGACAATGGAGACCAACACAGCTCTCAGGTTAGTCAAATCCTGTTGAACTGTCCAACCAATGCCAGTATGGAACATGTATATTAAATGATGATGATCACACTGAAAACAACCATAGGCGCAGGAGTGGCTGTGTGGTAAGTAGCTTGTTTACCAACCACATGGTTCTGGGTTCAGTCCCACTGCGTGGCACCTTGGGCAAGTGTCTTCTACAATAGCCTCGGGCCGACCAAAGCCTTGTGAGTGGATATGGTAGACAGAAACTGAAAGAAGCCCATCGTATATATATGTGTGTGTCTATGTTTGGTTGCCAAGCGATGTTGGGGGAACAATGCTGGTGTGTTTACGTCCCCATAACTTAGTGGTTCGGCATAAGAGACCGATAGAATAAGTACTAGGCTTACAAAGAATAAGTCCTGGGGTCGATTTGCTCAACTAAAGGCGGTGCTCCAGCATGGCCACAGTCAAATGACTGAAACAAGTAAAAGAGTATAAGTTAAATAGAACACAACCCACATTCATGACAACAATGGTTATACAAAACAATTGTGTTATAATGAACTGTTATTTACACATCATAACAAAAGGTTGCATTGATCACAACTGTTTTACACAGAACATAGTCACTTGTTACAGTGAATACAAACATTGTAATACAGAATACACTCATGGGTTAGACAACATAACTGTGAGGTTATACTGAAAGAAACATGCTGAAACATTGGATTATAGTTACACTAGGTACATCTGGCCATAGGAAACTATTTTGTTTGGAAACCAGCAAGGGTTGGCGACACAGGAAAGGTATCTGATTGTAGAAAATCTGCCTCAGTTAATTCTGTCTGACCCATGCAAGCATGGAAAAAGTGGATGTTAGAATAATGATGATGATGGCATGAATGTTAGTATTTTATACCAGAATTTTTTTAAATCATTAACTCAGTTATTATATATAGATGGAAGGTATATATTTTTAGAATGACATTGTAGGGTGGATGTGAGAGACCAGATCTGGCTGATTTGAGCATAAGACAGGTAGAATATTTGGGCTGGATATGGCTGGATTAAATGCTAAAGGATTAAAAAGGTACAGTACAGTGGCAACAATGCAATATAGACATACAAATGACAAAAGCAAACATTAACTGTTGAGTCAAGGCTGACAGTATATATAGAGATAAAAAGAAGACCAAGAGAACTGACTGTAAATAACATTTATTACTAGAATAGATCTACACACATGAACCAAACAGTATTTCACTGAGTATATAACAGTGATACATCTATAACATCCCTCCTCATTCTTTCTGTATGAATAGCATGCAAGTTTCAAGTTATTGCTAGCTGGTATCTTCTTTGATAGTTGAGTCATTAAGATACCTCCATTCTTTTCTTTTCAACTAAAGTCAACCATTTTTGAAACGATAAATAGCTCAGTATCAAATAAGAACAATAGTTTTTTGTTTTTTTAAACATGTACAACACACACACAAACACGCAAGCACACATGCACATACACCTGCACAGCAGACCATATCTGTTATTAACTTCAAGGTATTTTCCCCCAACATGTAGAGGAAAGATCTATATACTAAAAAGAAGGGAGAAAAAAAAATCCAAGTAGGTAAAATTTTGTAAAAAAAATACAATGAAACGGTTTTAATATTTATTTTTAAATATATATAAATATATATGTATGTTATGTTGTGTTTATATTCAAGAATATTTCAAAAGCAAATAAACTTTATGGAAATGCTCTGTAAGTATATCAGAGATTCACTGAAAATTTACATAAAAAAAAAAAAAACAGTATACATTCGTTAGAAAAGGGGAAAATTCAACTGGCATAAATATATAAAGAACTACTTCGATGTGAACCCAAAGATTTACCTTTACAAGTAAAGTGGTAAGACATCCAAGGCAACAAAAACATTAAATAAGTCTGCATTCTTAATCTCTTGACTTAGGTTGCAATATTGTGTATACGTATATGCGTGTGTAGATATTTGTGTATTGTACCAAATGAGGTGTAATAAATTCTCAGTGAAACAGTTGGGCAGAAATATAGTTAACAAAAATTAAAAAAGGTCACTGGAACAGCCCAACAAACCTCAACATGTTCACTGAGGATCAAAACTTCAGATCTAATTTCGTTAGTTATAAAATTAAACATTCAAAGTCATCAACAAAATTTTCTTTGGTTGACGACAATATTACAAGAATTAAAGCAAGTCTTTCTGCCAGTTGACCAAAATGGAAGTTAAAAAAAAAAAAAATCAATGGTTAGAAGAATTTAAACAACACTTTGGTCTACTTATAAAACGTTTTTTGTTTTCTCTAAGTAGAAAGAAAATCCACACCCTTTCAAAACATTTTGTGACACTTGAAACATTCCTTAATGTTAAATAAATGACACTTTTTCATAATGAAGAAAACCTTAGAAGTGCCACAAGAAATAACAGGTATAGTAATATATGTCAGTAAGTGAATAACTTGGGACAAAGAAGGCACAGATAAAAATATTTAAAAATTATAAAATGAGAAAGTATATGTGTGTATGTATGTATATATATACATATATATATATATATATGTGTGTGTGTTTGAGTGTACTTTTTGTTTAGAGTATTCATAAAATATTCTGAATATCTATAAATAATGGAAAGGACAACTGAGGGTGAGAAATATTTAAAAGGGAAACAAAATGAGAACGGGAAGGGATTTGGGAAAGGAACAACTACGAATTTAACAAACCACAGAAAGTGATGAATCTTTAAGGTTATATAAGTAAAAAAGGGGGGAATGAATTTTTGATTATAGCTGAATCCTGAAAACCTTTGGTTTAATAAGGGCAAGTTTAAGCCCCTGAATCGCAAGACTGGCCATAACTGACAATCATACTGAAACAACATAACAAAGGAGCTATGGAGAGAGAGAAAAAAAAAAAAGTTAAGAACATTTTGCTTTTTCTACAAATTGTGTACAATTACTGATTTTGTTTTTACTATCAAAAAGATACATGGATATAGTTTTTTTTTTTTGTTATTTACCTTTATTATAGAAAAATGGAGGGAAAATATACAGTGTTATAATAATAATAATAATAGTATGAAAAATATACAAAAAAAAAACCGTAACAACAAAGGTGGAGTAGATAGAATTATTATATGACAATGTTGATGAAGGGTGCCAGATACCCTGCAGGAAGTAGCAGGGTTCATGGTTAACATGCAAGTACTTTCCATGGGAAAGAATATATACAGTTGCTTGGCTTCGATGATCTAGATGAGAGACCAATGGTATTTACATAAGTACTAACCGACAACTTTCCGAAAAATGGAAGAGAAAAAAAAATAAAAGGGAAGGGGGGAAAGAAGCGTTTGTAATATTTTGCAAGCTTCTTGAAACCCAATAAAAATAATTATGGTGTGATGAATTCTCTTTTTTTTTTTAAATTGGCACAAGGCCAAAAATTTGTAGGGGAAGGGAGGCAGTCAAAGGAATCGACCCCAGTATAGGGACTGGTACTTGTTTCATCAAATCCCCAGGAGAATTAAAGGCAAATTCAACTGTGGTGGATCTGAATTTGGAACACAGAAGGAAGCTATTAATAAATACAAGAAAGTATTTAGTTCAATGCATTCCTGATTCCACCACTCCAGTTTCCATAACGACATAATGTTGAAGATTTTTGCAAGGCACAAGACCGTCTGTGTAAGAGATAAGGAGAATAGTAAATTGTAAAGTACCAGTATATTACAGGTATTTTTATCAACTTTGCAGGGATGAAAGTAAAGTAAACCTTAGAGGGAACTGACTTAAGATAGGTAAGGCAAAAAACTAGATTTTGTAAAAATTCAGTTTTCTGCCCCTTTTGCCAATCTGTTGATCTGTATGATAATAAAATAATAATAATAATGATGATTTCTTACATGCACATGACATTTCAGGTTTATAGCTGAGGAAAAAAGAAAAATTGGAAGATACAACATTCATTTGGTGCCTTTAATAAAATAGTTTTTGGCTGGCAATCAAATTCAAATTTACAAACTTGGTTTTGTACCATAATTCCATATAACAGATTATTAATAACAATAATAATAGTGATTTCTAACATAGGCACAAAGCCACAGTACTTCATTGGTTCTTATTTTATCATCCCTGAAATTATGAATGGCAAAGCCAAACCTGGAGAGATTCGGACCAAGAATACAAAAGGTATTTTGTCCAATGCTCCACAGGGTCGGCCATCAACTGCTCTAAAAATAATAATGGTGATTAAACAGTTATGTTTAATTGAATACAAAGCCCTTTACTCAAAGAAATCTCTTATAAACATTTAATTTAACAGGTAAAAATATTCATTCCGACAAAGTAACAAATCATTTGCATGTGTGTATGTCTGTACACAAACTATGATATCAATCCCATACCATGGGTTTCACACATATCTATATATACTTTTTAACCAACTCTTCCACCACAAATTTGTATTGAACACTCTTATGTTTTGACACAAAAGAAACAAATAAACACTAAAAATGTGCATAGGTGTGTGTGTGTATGTGTGCATGCACAAGCATGTGTATGTGTGAATGAAAAGAGAGATTGATTAACAAAATGTCAAGACAAAAACAGCTCTAGATAATATATGATTACATAGTGTCAATTTTATGGAAATACAAATTCTTCTTAATCCTAGAAATCTATGTGGGTTATGGGGCACCAACAAGAGCTCTTCATCCATCATGGTCATTGGCAATGGTTGTGAGATAAAGATACTGTACTACTGATTGACCATACAGCCTTGTCTTGCATCACTGAGTAAGGCACACAGCTGATTGTTTCAGTTCATCTGACAAAACAAAATTTGTCCCTTGTACTTCATGCCTGAGTGGTTAGTTACAGAAAGCCTATCATCCATTTAGAAATACATGCACCAACACAATGAAATGAGATAGAGTTTGAAGTTCGTGGCTGTGTGGTAAGAAGCTTGCTTTCCAACCACATGGTTCCGGGCTCAGTCCTACTGTGTGACACCTTGGGTAAGTGTCTTCTACTATAGGCTTGAGCCAACCAAGGCCTTGTGAGGGGATTTGGTAGACGGAAACTGAAAGGTGGTGCTCCAGCATGACTGCAGTCAAATGACTGAAACAAGTAAAAGAATATTGTTTAATCAGTTAACTTTTTTTGGTGGTGGGATAAAATATCCTGAAACATTGTGCCTACAAAAAAATGTAAATAAAAAATATCACACCCATCTTTTTCCAAAAATATTTGCTTAACTTGTCCCTACCAATTCTAATTTTCCAACCAGCACCCAAAATAATTCAGATAATTCATCCCAAACATTTATGCAAATAACATTCAACCAATAAAATTAATCCCACATTCTTAACGAATGTATGCAAATTATACAGATATTATTGATTTTGTTCCCCCCTGAACAAATTGCAGCAATTCACACGCAGAAGTACCCAGGTAAATGAAAGAGTGAAGTTTGTTATTTGGATGATTAAATCTTAAAACACTATCACAGATGACATGGGAAATAAAGCTGAGAAACAACCTTGGGCAACAATAAGGTACTCAATAACAGATCATATAGACTGAATAATTGGAGAGAGAGCACATTAAAATATAAACAGTTAAATAAGTCCCTTTATTTATTTTTGCAGAAATTTGAAGTTTCAATTAGAATACCATCCCTTTGAATACAAATACTTCACATTCATTGCAGCAATCAAATCTCTCTCAACAAACCTCCATCTTTAAATTGAGGATTGTATGCATATTCTTAGAGTTCTAATTTCGTTGAAGTGAAAGTGGCATAGATATAACTAGAATATAAATCCTGCTGAAATTTAAAACAAAATAACATGACATGCCTAGCAGCATTATCTATACGTGGAAGGTGTTGAAGCTGTATGATGCTCTTAGGTGTTGCTGTGTCACATGCTCGATCAAGTAGGAGTGAGTATAGGTCTTATACACACACACACACACACACACACAATATATAAGCTAAACATTAACTGCCAATATTTGCTGAAATCACAAAACTACAGCTTATAAACATCATCAGAAATGTCAAGAGTAGCTAAATTCATTTGACTAATGTTTGCTCATTTTTACCAATGTAAAAATCAACAGAGAGAGAGAGACAGACAGACAGACGAAGAGAGAAAATAAGTTTGTGCCCAGGTGAACATAAAAATTAAGAGGGAATTTATAAAATCAATAATAATTTAGTAGGGTATGAGTGTTTGCGGCCACTCAATGAAACTAATTAAACCATTCTAAAAACCAGAAAATTGTAAATGGTTGTCTAATCGACAGAGTCAACACCTATATTATTGTTGCTGCTAATTCTACGAAACCCAAGGAGAAGCGAAAGAAAGCAAAGCCAATCCTGATAGTATTTTGAACAAAAGATCAAAATTAAATAAAAAATCCTCTGCCATAATTAAATATACCACACTATTGTTTTGCTAATCTACTGCCCTTCAAAATAATAACAGTTTTTAGGCAAAGCAATCTCTGAAAGGCAAAGTTTTCCCCATTCCAATCTAACACCAGTGTTGTGAAAGTGACTTTTCTTGGATATTCGAAAGAGATTCAAATTAATTTTTGTAGTGATATTGGAGGAGGAGGAGGAGGAGGGTGAGATTTGTTTGATTTTTATGGTCATGAGATGTTTTGTGATGGTGGTGGAAGGATGTTTTGTGATGGTGGTGGAAGGATGTTTTGTGGTGGTGGTGGAAGGATGGTTTGTGGTGGTGGTGGAAGGATGGTTTGTGATGGTGGTGGAAGGATGGTTTGTGGTGGTAGTGGAAGGATGGTTTGTGGTGGTGGTGGAAGGATGT
>NC_068984.1:132412871-132414127 GCF_001194135.2 Octopus bimaculoides | reverse complement strand
GTGGTGGTAGTGGAAGGATGGTTTGTGGTGGTGGTGGAAGGATGGTTTGTGGTGGTGGTGGAAGGATGGTTTGTGATGGTGGTGGAAGGATGGTTTGTGGTGGTAGTGGAAGGATGGTTTGTGGTGGTGGTGGAAGGATGTTTTGAAAAGTCAGAAAAGAAAGCAAAATAGTTCAAAGACACTGGCAAGAAGGAGCATTTGTTAAAAAAAATATATCTACACACATAAAAATTTATGTACACTTACATACTTGCATATGCAGATATATATATATACACACTAGCTGCAGAAATTCCTTACATGGGCCTGTTACAGTTTGTAAAGAAATGTGAACAACATAGCATTACCTTTCCTCCTAAATTAAAAAAAAAAAATTAGCATATGATCTGACAAGGGCACAAGTTCACAAATATATGAAGTAGAGATGTAGTCACTTAACTAGCTTTTAACTGGTACTTAACTGGCCTTTGAAAGAAGTCAGAAATCTTAACTTGAATGTATAGGCACAGGCATGAAAGAACATATTCACACACGCATGTCCCCAAGATGTAGAAACCATGACATTGCACTGAGATCTATCTCTACTCTGTGTGTGTGTGTGTGTAGCAATTGTCACTCACACGACTACCTTCAAATCTACTTGTCTCCAGAACCACATGACAATATTCTGAATGCCAGTTGTTGGCACTCCGTCGCTTACGACAACGAGGGTTCCAGTTGATCCGATCAACAGAACAGCCTGCTTGTGAAATTAACGTGCAAGTGGCTGAGCACTCCACAGACACGTGTACCATTAACGTAGTTCTCAGGGGAGATTCAGCATGACATAGACTGTGACAAGGCTGACCCTTTGAAATACAGGTACAACAGAAACAGTAAATAAGAATGAGAGAAAGTTGTGGTGGAAGAGTACAGCAGGGTTCGCCACCATCCCCTGCCGGAGCCTCGTGGAGCTTTAGGTGTTTTCGCTCAATAAACACTCACAACGCCCGGTCTGGGAATCGAAACTGCGATCCTATGACCGCGAGTCCGCTGTCCTAACCACTGGACCATTGCACCTCCACTCTGAATGCCAGTAAATAAGGCACTAAACAGATTTCATCCTGATGAAATAACTGACCCAGAGCAATGGGTTGGACGGATACTTATTCGAGTTGGTATTTTATGGTTGAATGCACTCCTTATAAATAATTGTTTACCTGGGTTTTTTTTTTTTCCAAGTAAGGGACTTTTTACATTCCAATCGACTCCAAAAT
>NC_068984.1:132405190-132412836 GCF_001194135.2 Octopus bimaculoides | reverse complement strand
ATAAGAATGAGAGAAAGTTGTGGTGGAAGAGTACAGCAGGGTTCGCCACCATCCCCTGCCGGAGCCTCGTGGAGCTTTAGGTGTTTTCGCTCAATAAACACTCACAACGCCCGGTCTGGGAATCGAAACTGCGATCCTATGACCGCGAGTCCGCTGTCCTAACCACTGGACCATTGCACCTCCACTCTGAATGCCAGTAAATAAGGCACTAAACAGATTTCATCCTGATGAAATAACTGACCCAGAGCAATGGGTTGGACGGATACTTATTCGAGTTGGTATTTTATGGTTGAATGCACTCCTTATAAATAATTGTTTACCTGGGTTTTTTTTTTTTCCAAGTAAGGGACTTTTTACATTCCAATCGACTCCAAAATTGCAGAGCTAAAGGAATGTTTACATTTACAGAGAATATAAACATCACATCACTTTTTGCTCAGGAAATCTGCAAAAATGTTAAAATGTGAACATTCACACAAACATACAAATGTGTCCAAACACACAATGGATTTCCTGACAATTTTTGTTTATAAATTCCACTTACGTGGTATTGGTTGGCACAAAGTGATATGCGTTATAAAACAACCAAAAAGTATAGTGTGTGATTACATAGTGAACTGTGTTACACACCTGTGCTTTCACCCTATGGCCAGAATGATACACTAAACTGTCAACTACTTATATGTCTATTTGAAAGACACTCATGTAAAATTTTCAATAATAGGAAGTCAAGCAGAAGTGCATTGACAGGACAAATGAGATGCTGTTAGGCCTGGGTTCACTTTGTAGAATGATTCCATTTCATGTCAGTTCCAGATGAAAGCATCTGAACGTATATTTCAAGCCTTTCACACACTATTCTATTTCGGCTGAGTAAGTCTCTCGCTGCTCTGAATTTTGCTTGTGGGTGCACAGGGTCTTCAAGCAAAACCTGTAACTTAGCAGTTCGGCAAAAAGCGACTGATAGAATAAGTACTAGGCTTACAAAGAATAAGTCCTGGTGTCGATTTATTCGACTAAAAGGTGGTGCTCCAGCATGGCCGCAGTCAAATGACTGAAATAAATAAATAAAAAAGAAAAAGAAAACTCACATTTTGAGTTTTATTTTTCCTGTCTGCATCAACATACCTACATATATATATAATTGCAGCGTGGAAGGTGTTTATAAGCCATTTAAGATGCAGCACGGAATTTTGTCAGTGAACAGGTTGCGGTCTCAAAGCGACGAAAATATTTTGGCAAATTGAATTTAAATGTTGAAGTGAATCCAACGGTTTTTGTGTGTTTCTTAAATGGCTTATAAACACCTTCCACGCTGCAATTGTTTTCGTTCCAGCACCCGATCTCAGATCAGGTCACTTGCTATGCAAGTACATCTCCGTAATATATATTTATATATATATATATATTCCATAAAGAGACAGACTGCAATGATAGACTGAATGTCAAGCGAATGGAAATGATAGATAAGATGCAGAACATTTATTTATTCTAAAGAGAAGACACTGATATTAAAAGGAACAAGCTGAGTCATATGACCAAAGTTTGAAGCTATTGGAGTATTTTGTATTTGTAGTAGTAGTAATATTAGCAGTAGACACCATCTTTTTTATCAGTTCAGGCACATGAGCATATCCCTCAATAAGTCTAGTCTAAACCATTCACTTACAACATTGTCTTGAGTGTCAATTCACCCTGATGGCTACAATGCTATCTCTTTCATTTGTACAACTGTTGACAGCCAGCTTTCTATCACTGAATGTATAATATGACTACTAGCTCTTTTAATGTGATACAGCTACATGTTACTTATGACGTTAAATATACGACAGACATCGCAGTCAATTATTTTATTAGAATTAAAGACATTTAGATTTATAGCATTATTAGATTAAGATTATATAACAGTCATGCCTTTCTCAATATGATTAGCTGCACAAGAGAAACTGTTAGGATTTGATTTCTTTCAGAAAAAACATTTGATTTTTCCAATTTAAAAGTCTGCTTTTGCCAATGTAGTAGAGCTAGTGAGCCAGTATCAATAGAATCTAGCTTAGCATAATTTGTATAAAATACTTGAGATGCAGTACCACTAGTATAATAATTGACAGCAAAAGACATTTATATAACAGTTGGGATGGTTTAATATTCTTCTAGCAGTCATAGCACTAAGAACACCAGCAGACAAGACAAAAATTCCTAAATTTGGGACAAGTCACATATTTATACAGAGAGAAGGTACAGTCAACTGAACTGATTAAAGTACATTGCTGGTACTCATTTTAGTGAATCCAGACAAAGGAAAGATGAAGACTTGAATATGAACATAAAAGAAACAAAGTAATAACTACAAAGAATTTAGTCTGGTACTTTATAAAATCAGCCGCGTGACTGACTGCCTAACACTAATAAAGACTTATACACACATGCAAACAAGACAGATTACCTATTTATGCAAAAAGCTACAATTTATAAAGGAGAGAAATAGGACTGCATGATAACCATGCATTAGGGAAAGGTATGAGAGGCATAAGTGAAGTGAATTAGATGCTATTGGAAACAAAAAGTTGTATAATGGCTTGGAAATAGTTTGTCCCCCAGCGCCATAGTGTTGGTAAAATAACAATACTAATAAAGAGAACAATGGTAATGGCAATATTGAATATAAATATTTAGCCAAGTTAGAATTTTGTACATATGTATGTATTACATAAGAGTTAAACTTTCATTGACACACGTTGATTAAACGATGATGCTAAATTAAAATAAACATTGGAAATTAAATGAAATTTCTACTCACTAAATCCAGTATACACTTCTCTGAGAACTGCAATAATAGTGTGTGTGTGTGTGTGTGTGAGTGAGAGAGAGAGAGAGAGAGAGAGCATCACTGTTTGTCTTGAAACAATGCTATCACTTGACAATGTTTTCTAAAATTTGAACACAAATCTATTCAACCCACAATAATGCACGAAGAAAAAATCTTGGGTCCAAAAGAAAGAGAAAGTGAAAGACTGATAGTTATAAGGGAGAGGTGAGCTCCCCCCTTCTGTTTCTTTCTTGCACTTTATCACTCATCTCTCTCAGACAATATTGTATAGAAAGTATATATATATATATATATATATATTAGAACATTGTACTAACTAAAATTCCTCATTTGAAACTCATATCTTCATTAAAGTTGGTACGCGATTTCAAATACCATAGAAGGTAGAACATAATTTTTTCTTCTATAGCTTCACATTTAAACTTTTATTAGTATTTATAAAATATTCAGGTATTATGCACTATGAATTGGATTGTAAATTTCTTAATATAATGTCTGAAATACATAAAATAAAACTCCCACTTTCAAATGACCTCAATTGGTAGTACAGTCCTTGTGAAAGAGGAAGGAAGTACGTTGACTATTAATGTTCAGGGACATTTTACAATTTGGGTGGGTCTCTTTTACCCCTACATAATGAAGAGCCAAGTTTCAGCACTCAGGCAAGAGTTAGTGATTCAGCTAGTGTGAGCATGCATGCGTGTGTGTACGTGTGCACGCACATGTCTGACCACAAAACATATATACATACTTGTGTACAACACACGTATGTATATGTATTTTGTAGATACTATAGAATTGATATTTTTTCTTCTCAAATGATAAATTTAAAAGCTCATCTAATAACTGAACTTTGTAGTATTTGCATGTACCTAGTTCCATAGTTCTTCTACCCTGCTTAGCTTATCTAGTATTCTTAGAGCAACACAAAAATTAAACAGTACAAAACACCAATTCCAAACACAGCCATCGATACATATATACATGTGTTTAAGTCTAAATGTACATATATTGTGTGTGTGTGTGTGTGTGCGTGGTATGTGTAAATGCCTATTAATGTGTGTGTATACAGTATGGTATATATGTACACACACCGACATATCTGGGAAGTAGGAAGAACATAAGAGTGCTCAATATGCAATAATAATGTGTTTTTTTTTTTTAAATCAATAAATCAGAAGATACAAACTCACCAAATTTACCCCCCACCCATAAATTAGCAGCTTTCAAAAATTGCTGAATACGTTTATGTATACATATATACACACACATACATTATAGAAATGTTTTCAAAATAACCTTGAGTATGAGTGGCCATGAACAAAATGTGAGTTTTCAAGATGGCCATTTTTTTTAATGTATTCTTACAAAGGAAATAAATAATAATAATAAAATAAGTTTGTATGATTTAACAAGATAAAATAGAAAAGAAAATCATGAATAAAGCCCCACTTTTTTTCGTTAGTTTACAGCATTAATTGCTGGTATTTTGAATAAATTACATAGTTTTTATCTTTACATGAGGATATAGTTGGGTGGTGTAATGGGATTGGATAGAAAAATAAACAACCTTGTTAACAACTTTGAAACAACATTCCCCTCCAAGAATGAGAGGTGAGGAGTCAGGCAAGGAAGGAGCATTATAAGAAGAAGGAACTATATCTACAAAAGAACATAAAAAGTCTGTTGATAGTAGGAAGAGAGAGAGAGAGAAGGAAAGGGTATAAATTAGTGTAAAATCATTATGCAATTCCTATATTTTCTTTTAAAGTTTTGTGGGGCATCGAGCCTTCATTTTTATCATGTCCACCACAAGACAGCCTCGCAGGAATCATGTGCTGAGAGGCAATATTCTGTGGGTCGTATGTATTCAAAGACTGTCCACATCCAGGCATGCATGCTATTGAATGAGTCCATGAGGTAGGCAGAGGTGTGGTGAAATTATTCAAGGTGTTTGGCTCACTGTGATGATTGTTGAAGTAACTGGGTGAAAGACCCGCAGGAGATGTGGCGCCATTGCCACCAACATTGTAGCCAAGCTGCGAGTCCAAGTCAAACTTCTCATTGTGCCAGCTGTAAGGCCGTGTCGAGTGGCACATTATCATAGTACCAGTGCTGCTCGGATAACAAGCAGATAACCGCCGACCATCCATATCATGGTTTGATGCAGTAGAATGCCGTGAATCGGTGGATTTTATGGTGCCAGTGTCAGTAGAGCAAAAACTGCTGCTGCTGTGTTGCATCAATAATAAATGATCGTTAAAGAGTGCAGTAATGAAAGGCACCGAGTTCCGGTTGGCCTCAGTTCTGATTTTCTCCAACTCTGGGTGTAAAATTTCTTTTTGGTTTTTCAGAGAAATCTTGGTTGGTGATTTTGGTTTGGCATCTGTATTAGAGACACTGCTGTCAGGATCTGAGGTAGCTGTGCTAGAACCAGGCAGCTGTTGAGGTTGTGAGAGAGCAGCTACAGTGGGTGGGTGGTGTAGATGAAGATTTGAATCAACCGGACCAACAGAATCGGGGGCTGGTGCCTGCAAGGAGAAACAACACAAAAATGGAAATGATATCAAATTTGAAGAATTAATGAGTAGAAAACTGGTATTGATTACAATAAATATGAAAAAAAAAAAACAAACAAAAAAGGTAAGCTGATTTACAAGTTGGTTTTAGTATATAAAACAGTAAGAGTTAATTAACAGACAATTGATCAATCTGATGTTTGGCCAAAATATAATGCATAAATTACCATACATTCACACACACACACACACACACACACACTTGTAAAAGGTGTAAATACACCATCATCAGCTCAGTGGTGCCCTCTCTGGATCCCTTAGATGCATTTTGTTTGTTTATTTCCTATCAATGCTTCGTACTACTGCCTATGTATCTGTTCGGCAGTCTATAAGCACAAATCAGTCACTAGCATTGACTGATTTTTTTTTTTTATAAAGCTACGGCTTTCTGTCAACTCAGGGTTATCTCTCTTTGGTATCTTCTACAGAGGACAGCATGACAAACCAGAAATGCATCTAGGGGTCCAGGGATGGCACCATAGAGCTGATAACGGTGTATTTAGACTTTTTACTATAAGTGAGAAGTCTTTCTCCATAGTAAACTGCAATAAAGTTGCCTTTAGAAGTTAAAATATGTCACAAACATTTGAACTAACAAAGTTTGTTTAGTCTTCTGTGTATCATACTTCATGTAAACACACTCGACAGGCCAGTTATTGCAGTATTTATCCCGAGATAACACCACTTCTAGACTTGCTATGTTAAAAACACTATAAATATCAGAGATATTATCTGAGGACAAATACTGCAGTAAAGAACCAACAACTGAGTGAATACATTTAGCATGACAGACATCATCGGCCGTTTTAATTAAATACTGGCCCAGTTGCATATACCAGATCAATAAAAATTATTTATGTACAAAAATAAGTAATCAAGAAAATCTCACCTGATTTCTGTGACCCTCGACAGTTGAATCAACAGGTACAGTTCTTGTAGATTTCTCCCTCACATTGCCCAAAAGTTGGTTAGTGTTACCACTAGGGTTAGAGGTCATATTTGTAGCTTCTGTATTTGATGAAGGTGATGTTACATTCTCTACATGCATATTAACAGATTCTGACTGCTGTGTATGATTAGCAAGGTCCAGTACATCAGCAGTAGGTGCAGCTTTAGGGGGAATAGTTGGAGTGGTTGCTGATGTTGCTGACAGTAGGTTTGCATCTGTAGTTCGCTGGGGTGGAAGTTCTGGTAATAATACATCAGGTAAAACATGTTTTGGAGCACCATCAATGGCACTAAATGTTGCCCTTGCCATTGGGATCACAACTGGATCAGATTTTACTATATTACACATGGGATCAGCCGTCCAGGAGGGATCAGAAGGGGCTGCTGGTATAGATTTCCATTGAGACCCAGCAGATATGGGACACGTCATTTGGTCAGTGCATATGGCAGTCAAGTTTTTATTCCAAGCACCAGCAACTGGAGATTCATTATTTGTCCAAACATTATTCAGTTGTGAAGGACTTAATTTATCAGGAGGTCCTGGTGGCAGACCGCCACCTCCCCAAGCTACACCAGCACCACAAGGTGAAATAGAGTCCAATGCAACCATTTTTGCCCAAGATGCACCACCGATATGATCAATGGCAGCAGATGTTGAAGGAAGATTCTGGTTGGATGATGGGCAATTATAGTTGACAGAAGGGAGTGGAACCATGTTTTTCGGATGCAACCGTGAGTCTAAGCTGACTGGATGAGCAACAGAAAGAGGAGGTGGTAATGAATAAAGGTTGGTAGCAGTGCTATCAGGATTGTCTACTGCTAAAGTAGTTGGTTCTCCTGAAGAATTGTTTTCTACATGGAGAAGACAACGTTGCTTGAAGCTGTCGCCCCGACTTACTGGCTTGCTAGATTTTTCTCCTGGAGTTGATTGTTGTGAAATCACTGGGGTTGGAGGCCCAGTTATTGCATACTTTAGAGGAATCTTGCCATTAAATATAACCTGTTGAGGAGAAGGTGTGGCAGAATTTAGTTGGCCAGGTTGAGGAGATGGTTGTTGTTGTTGTTGCTGCTGCTGTGCTGATGGTGGAGGAGGTGGTGGTGGTGGTTGCTGTTGCTGTTGTGGTGGTGGAGGAGGTGGAGGCGGTGCTGTTGGTTGGGGTGGTTGTTGACGTAGGTGGCCTCTATAACTGCTGGGGGAATGCGGACTG
Source organism: Octopus bimaculoides (assembly GCF_001194135.2). Taxonomy (NCBI): domain Eukaryota; kingdom Metazoa; phylum Mollusca; class Cephalopoda; order Octopoda; family Octopodidae; genus Octopus; species Octopus bimaculoides. Next base: position 132,405,271 of record NC_068984.1, on the reverse strand, counting down.
GCAGACTTTGAGTTGGGGCTACTCCCAGCACGACCTGTTGATTTATACACTTCTATTGGCCTGCTGTCAAATTTAGGGCTT
>NC_068984.1:132398133-132404957 GCF_001194135.2 Octopus bimaculoides | reverse complement strand
CAGGACATAAAAAGCCACATCTAATATCCTAAGGCTTTTGTCCAATGCTAATAGTTTTTTAGATGTGCTAGCAGACTATCACAGGTTTTGTAAGAAGAGTAGAGTCACTTGAATTGTCTGCAATAATTGACTAGCATTTATTTTATTAACTCTGAAATGAAAGAATTCAAAAGAATGTGATTAAATAATCCTTTCTACTATAGGCACATGACCTGAATTTTGTGGGGAGGGGGACAGTTGATCACATCATCCCCAGTACTCGACTGGTTCTTAATTTACAGACTTTGAAAGGATGAAAGGCAAAGTTGACCTCGGCAGAATTTGAACTCAGAACATAGCAATGAGTGAAATACTGCTAATCGTTTCACCCGGTGTGCTAACAATTCTGCCAGCTCGCTGTCTTAGAATATAACTAAATAATGCAAGACATTCAGCCTGGCATTTCTGTCACTTCATTACACTCACAGTAATCCTTTTTATGATAGGCACAAGGCCTGAAAATGGTAAAAAGGGCTAGTCAATTACATTGATCCCTGAGAATAAATGGTACTTGTTTCGTCGACCTCAGTAGAGTTTGAACTTAGAATATGGATATTGGTGAAATGCTTGCTAAGCATTTTGCCCAGCATACTAATGATTCTGCCAGTTCACCAGCTTCGTTATGCTCATAATAATAATAATCATTATTTCTTACAGCTGCATAAGGCCACAAATTTGTAGGGGAAGTATATATTCGATTGAAACAATCCTCAATAATGCCTGGTATATATATCAACATCATCATCATCGTTGTTGTTTTAACATTCATGATGATGATGATGATGGTGAAATATATACAGCAATATGAAATGCAAAAAGCAAAATTGAACCTGCTGAGATTTGAACTGGGCTTTTAGAGTAACAAAACAAAATTGTTTAGAATACTTTACTAATTCTGCAATCCACCTGATGATTAATTAAGATAAATATGTGACACACGCATACATACACAAAAGAGAAGACTGGTGGAGTCAATAGACTTGACCTTAGCGTTTCACTGGATCATCCTCCTCTACTTTTCCATGCTTGCAGAACTTGTTGAGGCAGATTTTCTGCAGCCTGATGCCCTTCCTGTCACCAACACTCACCTACTTTCAAGCAAGGAAATATTTTCCTAAAACTGCACTTGGTTTGTAGAATGAAATGACGACAATGCTGGAAAGACTTACATTCAAAGTGGTGTATCATTGACGTAGCTCACTACTCACTGTAACCACTCTTATCATCATAAATGTGATCACATTTGTTTTCTGAAGCTAACATAAGCTGGATACATCTACTGAACAGCAAATCACCAATTTCCTTTGCCTCTCACTGTCTTTACTGTAAGGTCCAGCTTACTACAAGATTTAATCTCATCATTTCCCCCATATCTTTTCGAATTCCACTTCTGCAGATATCCTCCACCCTTGTATTAATCAATATACAAATCTACTGGTGATAAGTCTTCTACAATGTCAGTTGTTTGAGCAGCTAAATCTATCAGCCAAATTGTCATCAAAGATACTTTGATATCTTTAAAACTGAAGATCACGAGGTTATGTTCTAAATCTCAAGTCAGCATGCACCTTAATCTAATAAAGTATAATTTAAGCTAACTTGTATTTTACATAACACAACAGGCATACTGTTTAAAACCGTTTTAAACAGAATTCCTAATGGAAAGTGGTTGGAAGCAAGGTAGGATTAACATATTAAGTGAAGCAAGCAATTACTCTCAATCTAGAAGGGAAAGCAATATGTAGCAGTAAGGGAACACAACAAAAATGGATGAAGCTTGTGTACAAAAAAGAAACATTTTTAGTTCAATGTTTAGAGTGCCAAGAATGTAATCACAACAAACATGAAATATAGTTAATTAACTTTATCTCTAGATGTATTTCAACAACATGTTTTTTAAACTAAAGTAATATGGATGCTTATATGTTGCAATATTAAGATATCTCAAAGGTCCTGAGTTTAACTATTTCTGAAGTTAAAAGACATGTTTCTTGCCAATACTTGCTGAACAGAATTCATGCTTAGTTACATCTGTCTTATTTTGCTCAGCATGACCAACAATAGAACAGATAAAGGTTAGCCTCAAAGTTTTATCTCAGCAAAACTAAGCAAACCTTATTACTTGGCTTACCAAATATAATTTGATAGAAAATGAGCATCGGCCTGATTTCCATTTTAAATGGTTAATGGTAATATAATTGTTGAAAGACCAGCTTTAACACTATACAAAAATCCAATGATGCCATGTACAAAGCACCCAATATACTCTGTAAAATGGTTGGCATTAGGAAGGGCATCAAGCCACAGAAACCATGCCAAAACAGGCAATTGGAGCCTGGTGCAGCACTCCAGGTGGCCAGCATCTGTCAAACCATCCAACTGATGCTAGTGTGGAAAACAGATGTTAAATGATGATAATGGAGATGACCTTTCAGTATACAGATGGCAAAAATGAGAGAGACAAACCTGATAAGGAGGGTACAGAATGAACTTCTCTAGGCTGGAGGGAAAATTTGTTCTGTCCTTGACTAGGTGTACCCAACACATTTGACCTGGGTGGACTATCAATAATGATTTCTCTTCCATGATCTGTTAACACATAAACAGACATTTAACAACAGTTTCACAGTGTCTCCAAAACATAAATAGTACAGCAACTAGATCTTTGCTCAACCAAGCTGTGGTACCAAGAACACAAGTCACACTCTTGGGAAAGTACACCTAAATCAACAACAGTAGTAATCACAACTCCAACTGCAATAACAACATCACTGAAGATCAAAGAGCTTATACTGTACAAGTTTGTAAATTCAAGTAAACAAATCTGTTGATTTCAGTGATGAGGATTTATTTATTTACTCAACTGAATTTCTTGCCCATTGAATTAATAGTAAGTGGGTGAGTATTCCACAGACAAACACACCATTAACATATCCTCAAGTACAATCAATGGGACACAAAGTGTGACCAGGTTGTACCTTTGATTAGCATCTCACAAGCTTCCTCACAATTTCCATCTTCCCAGTTTCACTTACAAGGCTTGGGTTGACTTGAAGCAATGATAAAAGACCCTTGTCCACATGCTGCAAAGTAGGATTGAACAAAAGACCTTGTGATTGCATAGTGAACTTCTCGACCATTTGACCATGTTGTATCCATCCAGCCACACACGCATAATAATAGCAGAACAGAACAAAATGATTAAACATGTCCTCCTTACCTTCATTTTCATCAAAACTTACTGGTACCTTGTCACTAACAATGCCTGATGTGGTATTAGAACTAGCATCACTGACAACTGAACAACGTTGCACAACCCCAGTAGTACCCCTTCCTGTTCCTGATGGTGTGTTCCACACCAAACCACCATTAGCTACCATATCACGTGCATCACTATAGATATATGATTCACGATATCTTCGCTTATCTGAAAATAAATAATAAATATTCATATATCATAATGTACAATATGCACATTTCCCCACCAGATTTTTCAAGCCTAAAAATTAGGGGCAATGTTATCCATTTTATTATTTTTAATTAAAGGCCTAAATTTGCTTAATTTACATCCCATGAAACTACATGCAAAACGATTTTTCTTATTTTTTACTTTCTGGAAATGTAAAATGCTGTTTCAATTTATCAAAATATCAATTTGTTATAAATAAATTCACTTAAAAAAAAAAATTTAAGGCCATCTTTCAATTTAGACACATAAAACAACTATTTGCAGGGTGAAAGATACCTGAGATAAGACTTTTCCAGCAAAGTTATGATTCTTCTATCGTCAAATTGGGAATTAACCAACTGAATATCTTTCAGTGCAATCTCTTTAGCCCCTATTTAGTCAATTCAAGTGCAACTTATATCTTAGTCATTTCCCTACAATCCTCCCAATCTTCTTCAATGACTGACTGATTTGTCACCTCCAGCCTGACCGACTAACTTGTCACCTGATATTGTGAACTCACCAATGTTTGCCTTCAACATCTCAGATATTCCACTAAAGGAAATTTAGGAAACATTTTGCACTGCATCTACAGTAAAGCCACTATATTCATATGCCATGCCATTAGTAGGTACACTTCTCTACTGGAAGCAATCGGTGTACTAAGTTTTTACTAACTTGTAGTGCTGAACCCTACAGCTATGTGCAAAGCCTACATCAGGCTGACATACTATCCAGGGAAACTTAGTGAGTCTCAATCACTTAGCTCCTAGAAACCTGGAAGAAGCTAAGACATACAAAATTAATGAAGAGAAAAACATGCAAAAAAAAGAAAGAAAAAGAGGCATAAGAGCAGAAGCAAAATTAATCCCTGATTGAAGAGACACTTACCTTCTGCCTGTAAGTGTCGAATTTCCATCAATTTTGGCTCCAGTTCCAAATGGAACATATGAGTATTACGACATATGGACAGAATGTATTTAGATTTGGCATCACTGTCTGTATAGTAAGTAAACTTACGTCCTTCTGGTTTACCAACTGAACGAATTTCAAACTTCTTTTTCTATGTAAAAAATATCAACAAAAACAAAAGGTTAAAAAAATGTAAATCGAAATTTAGAACATGAAGAAAGGGAATAATTTATGTTTAATAAAAAAGATTTAAGTCATTAAGCTACTGGCTTAACGGTCAATCTTCACTTCATAACATTATTGGTACTGTACTATGTCCCTGATAAGATACCTTTCCTGATTGAGTACCATGTTGTGAATAGTCACTGTGGGGAAGCACAGCATAACTGCTTGGCTTTTTTATGATGTAAAATAATCAGAGAAAGAGAGTCAATGCTTGTAATATTTGCAGGCTCTTCATCCCAAACTGGTGAAAGTGATGGAGTTAATATTCCGCTTGATTATCTGCAGAACAAGGAAGGACTACTAGGAAACTGCACTGGAATACGGGCAACGGCAGAGGAAAGCTGAGTGCAGCTAGGGGAAGAGGGTTTGCAGTTAACTAATTCAGACGAGCAAATGATTGATTAGTGTTTTGTTAACTTATAGTACAGAGTTCAATCTTTCCATGATGTACAAAAGAAGATATTATTACTATTACTAATATCAAAAGATACTATTACTATTATGTTAAGCATGGTGAAATAAGAAATACTAGAAGAATGGACTATCAGAATAAAAGATTAGTGACCTCACATCTTCATGAAAGAATGCCAGTGTTCAAGTATTTGAAGCACTTGAAGGCTCCTAAGTGTTGATACTTCCATATTCTTTTACTTGTGTCAGTCATTCTGACTGTGGCCGTATGGTCTTGTAAAATTTGTAACAATACAAATAGCAACATACTAACAATGGTGGTAAGATTATTAAACTGGGGCCACACAATATTTGTACTGTTGTGTGTAGCAGTACATAAAAGTGATGAAACAATATACTTACATCGAAATATAACTTTTCTATGTCTGGCCACAGAAATGTTGAGAGAAGACTCTTGAAATCTTCAGTCATTTCCTGAAATAAAAGGCAGAAAAGTGAAACACAATTCACAGAAGACATTCCTTTTAAGTATCAATCACAACTACTACCACCACCACCATCACCACCATACAGAGATTAATACAGTTACATACGAACACACAGACATACATAAGTAGGGGTATGTGTGAAGTGTGCACACCACCAATCTCATTACTTAATCAGAAGAAATATTTGACCTATCATCATCATCATCATCGTTTAACATCCTCTTTCCATGCTAGCATGGGTTGGACGATTTGACTGAGGACTGGTGAACCAGATGGCTACACCAGGCTCCAATCTGATTTGGCAGAGTTTCTACGGCTGGATGCCCTTCCTAATGCCAACCACTCTGAGAGTGTAGTGGATGCTTTTACGTGCCATCAACATGAAGGCCAGTCAGGCGGTACTGGCAACGGCCATGCTCAAAATGGTGTATTTTACGTGCCACCTGCACGGGGAATATAAATAATACTGATGTCAAAATAGTGTCCATGTGAAGACATAGAGAGACACATGTAGGCACACACAACACAGTCTAAAGCCACAGAAAATGACACTTTGCCATGAATGTTCTACATGGAATCAACCTCCAAACTATGTGGCTACAAAGTAAACTTCTTTATCATGCATGATTAACTGAACAAGAACAGTGACATCTAATTTTTTGAATGGTTGGATAGACTGGACAGCAGAGAATACAAGAATACAAATCATCGGGTACACAATAGACATGATCAGACAACATGATTGAACTCATGACATGAAATACAAAATACTTGCCCAAAACCAACAACACACACAGACACAAAATGTTAGGAAAAGAACAATGAACTTACCTCATAAATTTCTACTCCCTTGGGACAGATACCCAGCCATGCATTCCAAATTTTGTCTGTTTTCTTCTTCTTTAAACGGTAAAAATGTAAGTTATGAGCAGCAGGATATTTGATAGACTCTCGAATAAATTTCAGTTCTGCTTCATTCCTTGTGACATCATGTTGTTCTTTATGCATCTTGGGAGCATTTTCAATGAGGTATTCTTTACCATGTTCCCCAACCATCTGCAACACAATGCACAGAAAAAATGAAGCAAAGTTTGACATCATCCCCGAAGCAATAATTAAAAGCAAAATATAAATTTATTATAATGAAATGGTCAGAATTACGTAAGGTTTTATCAAATGGGGTAACCATGCATCTCCCCTACAGCAGGACACTTGGTTCCTGTCACTCTACCACACTTTAATCTTTCATCATCTGGCATAAAGCCATTTCTCTCAACACTAGCCTGCCATCTCCTAGTTGA
>NC_068984.1:132396354-132397903 GCF_001194135.2 Octopus bimaculoides | reverse complement strand
AGAGAATGTGAAATAATTCTCTTCTGCAACATTGAATCTCAGACTATTCTTTATAGCCTTGAGTGTGTGCTTTGAGATATTCCATGAATGACTGAATGTTTGTTCCTTTGTTAAATATTTTTTTTTTTACACAATTTTAAACACCATCACCCTGATTCTTTGTGCTTTATAAAAATGTTTGATTTCTTCAGTGCAGAAACAGCGCTAGGTTTTATTTCAAAAGGAATAAAAAAAAAAAAACAGATTGATAAAACAGGGTCTTACCCAAGCAGGGAAATATTTTCGAGGATCAAAATAGTCTCCAGATTTATGTTTTTCTGGATAGTAGTTACCAAAATCAGCCTGTAGAGCAAAAGCTGCCAACTGGAAACAACGTTCCTTACTGCAGAAGTGCCGGTATTTCAAAACATTCTCTTTCAACTGTAGATAGTACAAATGTCTAGTTACTTTTTCCCTGAAAGGAATGAAAATATAGGAATTTTAGAATATAGCAGTGCATGTGACCATGGACCATAGCAATACATGTATCATGGATTATGGCAACACATGTAGCATGGAATTAATACAAAAACTAATATAAAAATAATTTAGGAAGTTTATTGTACATAGAGTTAGAAACAAGGGTATTTAAAATGGACACAAACACACACATATAGGGAGAATTCACAAAAAAAAACAAAACAAAAGACGAAGACAGGTGGTGTAGACAACAAACAGATGTATTAGTATAACGCTCAGGAAGTGAAAAAGTCTTTAACGTTTCGAGCCTACACTCTTCCACAGAAAGGAACACAGAAAGAAACAAGGAGAGAAAAAAAGAATGTGTAGTGGCTAGCGATCTATCATAGCAAATATATATATATATATATATATAAAATGGTAATTAAAAGATAGTTAAGGCCTAACTTAATATTTTAATGAGCTGTTAGTCTTGCTGTTAATAAAGATTTCACACACACACACACACATATATAAAAGTTAAATGCTAAAAAATCAAGGGTTAAAATGAAAACAGGAAGAGTGGACGTGTTTCTGAGGGTAACATCTAGGGTACAGTTTCCAATTGCTTTGAGAACCTCCAACCAATATATAGAAAGTATAGTATTAAAGAAGTTAGGTGTCTGTGTCAGATCTCTCGTTCTGACTATCATTAATCATATCTTATAGTAAAAAATCCTTTACCACACCATGTCTGTCAGACAAATCCTCCCACATCATTTATATAGGTGCAAGAGTGGCTGTGTGGTAAGTAGCTTGCTTACCAACCACATGGTTCTGGGTTCAGTCCCACTGTGTGCCACCTTGGGCAAGTGTTTTCTACTATAGCCTTGGACCAACCAAAGCCTTGTGGGTGGATTTGGTAGATGGAAACTGAAAGAAGCCTGTCATATATATAATTATATATATATCATCATCATCATCGTTTAACGTCCGCTTTCCATGCTAGCATGGGTTGGACGATTTGACTGAGGACTGGTGAAACCGGATGGCAACACCAGGCTCCAGTCTAATTTGGCAGAGTTTCTACAGCTGGATGCCCTTCCTAACG
>NC_068984.1:132385644-132394778 GCF_001194135.2 Octopus bimaculoides | reverse complement strand
GCAGTTGACTATGATGCTGCTACACCAGTCATTGGGTATGACTCCTTCGTGTATCACCTGGTTCGTAATACGGGTGACTAGGCTATAGCCAACACTGCCAGATATTTTGAGCATCTCTGCAGTGATTCCTGATGGGCCGGGGGCTTTCCCGGTCTTCATACTCTTAATTGCTTTATCTACCCTGGTACTATCAACTCGGATAGCTGGTCCCTCTATTGGGTCGACATACGGCAGGCTCTCTTTCTCCCATTCATTCTCTTTATTAAGCAATCTATCGAAGTAGCATCTCCAGACCTCTTTCTTTGCATCCTCATTTAGTGCAAGCGTACCATCATCCATGCGAACACATACCACCACTTGACAACCAGTGTGTTTATGTTCCTGTTCCTTAGCAGTTTGGCAAAAGAGACCAATAGAATAGCAGGCTTTAAAAAAATAAAAACTAGGGGCAATTCAGTTGACCAAAAATTCTTCAAGGTAGTACTCCACCATGGCCAGAGTCTAATGACTGATGTAGCAGATAGGGCAGAAATATCTAACTCAAGTAAATATTACATATGTGAGGTTCCTTAATGTCATTAAGGAACCTCACATACATGCATAAAACAACGAGCAGTCACTTTAGAAGAGAGAGAATACCTCTGTAGCTTACCTTAATAAGCAAACTTCATCAACATAAAATTGTACACGAAAATAGACAATTAACAGAGGTTTGCCTTTGTTATCAAAACCCTGAAATTGCAAAAAGACATTCAATAAATACATAATTAAAAAATTAACAACAGTTAAAAACAGAAAAAAAGTATAATACATAAAAAAAACCCTACTTGTTTATATACATCAAGTCTCATCATAAACAACAAGTTTACTTTCCTACAAGTCTCCATAAAGTTATCTTCATACTTCCTCACAATAACTTAACACATAAAGAAAATTATTAGTCTATAATGAGATCTGATGATAATTAACATTTTTATTTTTACATCTGATGAGCTGAAATAAGGAAATACCAGCTTTTTTTTTTATTGTTGTAGTTGTTTCTAGAATTGGTTTTTGTTCTACATTTGGTCATTGTATATTACTGGAAGAAGTGTCTTTTAGCACTTGTAAGCAATTAGCTGGTTGCATATATATCATACTTAGTGCAAAAACATCACAGCACTGACTTTTGGGGAATTTGAGCCAACATTTCATGTGGTCTAACTGAAGCTGACGATCAAGTGTAGTTCCCTTGAAGCAATATTCAGCTGCATTGCGATTTGTTGAGACCACTTGTATGACTGAGCCAAAGTTCCCTAAAGGGAACATGTATAAGCTCCCAGGTAAAGGTGAGAAACCATTTACTGTGATACCTGCTAAAAGGAACCAATATTTAGTATTCATATGAATACAGATAAGAAATAAATTTCTCATTTTAGAAATAAGCTTCTGAGAAGTCAATCATCGCTTACCTCCCCTCGTCCAGACTTCCATCCTTTTGTCGCTTGTTTGTGAATTTTTTCATCCAAGTTAACAAAGTGATGTTCGCCGTCTAAAAAAGCAAAATGAAATACCATAAGATTATATAACCATGTTTACTGTAAAGATATGCATGCTTGCGTGTAAACATATTTACGATAATGGCACACATAATTCGAATTAATTTCACGTGCGGTCGGGCGGCCTTACATTCCATAAGACTTTGTTCTTCGTTATGTTATGTTTACTGTGCTTCGAAGATTTATGATCAAAAACTCAGCCGCGCGTTCGAGCGAGCGTGCGTGGTAAATGGTAATAGCGATTGTTTTAATGTTCTTTTACCTCATGCTGTTATGTATTAAGGTGATTCTGTGGCCCTCCATGCTGCCACTTGTCACACATAACTGTCTTCTAACTTGTCAGTGACGCTCATTAACCTCACCACTCGTTGTTGTTTTGTCTTCCTTCTTATTTTCACACACACACACACACAAACTCTGGGCAATTTTTCAGATTAACACCCGCACGATCTTCACTAGGGTGTTAGGGTTAGGGTTACGGTTAAGGGACGTAATTCCCTAACCCAAACCCTAACCCCTAAAACCCTAATTCTGACCCTAAAACACTAACCCTAACACCCTAGTGAAGATCGTGCGGGTGTTAATCTGAAAAATTACCAAACTCTGCCGGACGATAACGAAGTTGATACATTAAAAACTCAAAACACATTGGACAGTATTTGTACGATTTCAATAAAACAGTCAGGTATGTGAGTGTGTGTGTACATGGGTAATGCATGACCGTAGCATTAAGAAGTTCTAGGTCTAAACAACAGTAGTATTATTCCCTTCAGGGGACTGTCACATTAAGCTGACAGCATACAACTACTTCATCGTATCACTACTGCATAAATCTCTCTGTGAGATTTAGAAATGTATTATTTCTAAAACAATGTAGCTATATTTTTTAATTTATTTATGAATATAATTTTTAAAATGTTATGTCATAGTTCTTGAACATAGAAAGAACTTCCTAGCTAGCTCTTCTTATCAAGCAACTTGCTTTCCTCAGTAGAGGGAGAGAAAGGTCAAATTACTACTAAATTTAGGTAGTTTTTATTATTTTTATTTTGCTTCATTAATTTCATGCTAGAGATTATTTACTGCACCACACACACACAAATAGTTGTCAACATTATTTAATCAAATTTAGGGGTTGTACACCTTTAAATTATTCAAAATTCTTCATCAGTTTTACTTCTGTGTATCTTTTGATATTTCTAGGCTTATGATATACCTTCTTTCTCCAGTTAGTAACTGTTCTTTATACACACACACACACCACCACCACCACCGCCACCATCATCATCTCAATCTTCTTTGTAGCTTTTATTCCAATGTATTATTTCCAATTTTCCCTTTATGCCATTATATAATGGTGAGGTATAGCATTTAAAAAAAATATTTATAACTCCACTGTCCAGATAATTCTAATGGTTATCAATAAAAATGGTAGCTTACACACACATATATACACAATTAATTTGATTTGACCATGTAATAAACTTAACACGCTTTAAAATGTGCCAGTTTTATTTTAAGTAATTTGTAGAAACTTAACCAAATAAACAGCTTCTTTGTAAGACAACTGAAAGATTGAGTTGCATCAGATATGATAACTTCTGTTCTACTTTAACCCTTTAGCATTTGAAACCAGCCATATCCGGCCCAGATATTCCACCTGTTTTATGTTCAAATTGACCAGGTTCAGTTTCAGCCACCTACACCACTATATCGTTCTGAAGATAAATTATCATATCGTCAAAGTATTGAAGATAGGTGATAATGCAGGATTAAATTCAAAACAGTGTGTGTAAATATGTATTACATTTGACAGAGAAATCTGAATGCGAAAAGGTTAAATACTGATGTGTGTGTGTGCGTGAGGGTGTGTATTACAGGCGCACATGCACACACACTTTTTATTAACTTCATTTTTGCATTTATCTTTTACTTATTCTAGTCACTGGACTTTAATCATTCTGGAGCAGTACCTTGGAACAAATCAACCCCAATATTTATTTTCAAGTTTGGCACTTATTCTATCAGTCTCTTTTGTTGAACCACTAAGTCACTGGGATGTTAGCAAACCAACACTGGTTGTCAAGCAGTGCTGAGAGAACAAACACAAACATGCCTACATATATACACATATAACATCCACAGTTTCTGTTTACCAAATTCACTCATGAAACATTGGTCAGCCAGAGGCTATAATAAACACTTGCTTAAGGTGCTGCACAGTGGGATTGAACCAGAAAACACAAGGTGATAAAGCAAGCTTCTTAACTACACGACCATTATAAATTGTTTTGAAATCTACTATAAGTAGAAGATACTTGCCCAAGGTACCACTAAGTGGGACTGAACCTGAAACCACATGGTTGAAAACTGAGCTTCTTAACCACGTAACCATGCCTGCAAACTTTCAGAAGATTTAATCCTTTTGATACCAACCCAGCTGAAACCACCTCTTGCTCTGTAGTACTAATGTCTTGCTTTCATAAGTTTTGAATTAAAATCTTCCACCAAACCTTAGTCACAATTTATGTTCCTAACACTAGCTTAATGATAACTAATTTTGCTAAATTCTTTCTTATATTTAAAATTAACTGCAAGAAACACAGAGCATCTCAAAATAAATACAGTAACGAATGGGTTAAATGTGTACCCCTTTCAAAAATGTTTAATATAACAAATGTATTTTCAGCATGGATACTTTTCCCATGGTTCTCTTCAAATCTAACCACGAAGAGATTACCACTTTTACTCACTGAATCAATTCCATTATTCTTTTTTTTATTTGTCACTGATATACTACAATTTTTACTTTCAAGTACCATGCATCTATAAACGAATAAGATTACTCTATTAAATTTTTTACTCACTCAAGGATTTTCTTTGTTTTTCTAACATCAATATGTCTTTTGTAACATCAATATGTCCAAATTTCATTCCCATTTTAAAATGCTCAAAAACAAACAAACCTTTGTTTCCCTCAGTTTAACAATACTTCTGTATTGTTAAATTAAAACACACACACACACAGAAAAAGCATGCAACTCCACACCCACAAATTACTATTAAACCATCTCTTTCAGCAAGAGTTGTTAACTATGAATCAGAAATATACAACTGATTTCAATAGTTTGTGAATGCATGTGTGGGAGTGAGAAAGAGAGAGGAAAAGGGAGAGAAAGGGAGTGAAAGAGAGGGAGTGTGTGTGTGTGTGTGTGTGTGTGTGTGTGTGAGAAAGTTTACATTCAATGTCTTTCCATAACATTGAACAAAATGGTGAGGTTATGTTTACATCCTCAGTAGACAAAACCTGTAGCTCAGCACTTTTGATGTGATTTCAAGAGAAGGAATCACTAACACACACACTCACATTATGAGCTTCTTTTATTTTCTAGGCCCAAGGCTATACAAGACACTCCTCCGTGGTGCCATACAGTGGGACTGAACACAAAACCATGTAGTTGAGAATCAAACTTCTTAACCATCCAACCATGCATATACTGTATGTGTGTGTGTGTGTGTGTGTGTGTGTGTGTGTGTGTGTGTGTAGTCCAGATCGTATCCTGATTGCAAACAGTAACCTGATGCCAATAATCAGAATAGTTCTCAGATAACAAATGTAAAACAAATCTTCACTATATCTGAAACGAAGACAAGATCATCATGGTTGGAATGCATTTGATCACAGATCTACTGGATCAAGACCTGAGGTTAAGCAATAACAACATCTGCCTCTTTTGCCTGTACAAATGTCTCTTTACACAGATGACTTCTCATGGTAAAATGAAACTTGGTACATTTTTACTCCAATCAAAACTAAGCAATTGCAATAAAACATAACGAAGCGCAAATAGAGAAGCATAAGCAGTAATTAGAAACACTGCACATTAGCAACTTCATCAATTCTTAATATTTATTTCTTTATTGCCCACAAGGGGCTAAACATAGAGGGGGACAAACAAGGGCAGACGAACAGATTAAGTCGATTACATCGACCCCAGTGCGTAACTGGTACTTATTTAATCGAGCCCCAAAAGAATGAAAGGCAAAGTCAACATCAGCAGAATTTGAACTCAGAACGAAACACCAGCAGATGAAATACCTATTTCGTTATTGCCCACAAGGGGCTAAACATAGAGGGAACAAACAAGAACAGACGAACGGATTAAGTCGATTACATCGACCCCAGTGCATAACTGGTACTTAATTTATCGACCCCGAAAGGATGAAAGGCAAAATCGACCTCGGCGGAATTTGAACTCAGAACGTAACGGCAGATGAAATACCGCTAAGCATTTCGCCCGGCGTGCTAACGTTTCTGCCAGCTTGCTGCCCTTTTTGCAAATGATTCTGCCAGATCGCAGATAAATTCCTAATATTGCTTTCAAATTTTGGTGGCAAGACCAGCAATTTCGAGGGAGGGGCAAGTTAATTTATTTGACCCTAATGCTCAACTAGTACTCGTTTTATTACCCCTGAGATGCTGAATATCCTAATGTTAGCATACATGATCAAATTAAAGCTTCAAAAAGATAAACTTATATACTTACAAATATATTTTGTGCATGCGCAAGGTATGCACTGTGAGTATGTATGTATATATTTACATGCTGGTATCACATAACAGGCACACCTGTGCCAGTGGAATGTAAAAAGCACCCTATAAACATTGGGCCTCATGGAGGTGATAAGTGACCAAGACCTTTGGCGATATGCTGTGCTTGAGAAGACCTGTCAAACCAAGTTGTGGCTGATGTTGGTTTCATGTAACTGGCACCCATGCCGGTGGCATATAAAAAGCACCCATTACATTCTTGGAGTAGTTGGCATTAGGAAGGGCATCCAGCTGTAGAAACCAAACCAGATCAGACTGGAACTGGTGCAGCTCTCCAGCTTACCAGTTTCAGTCAAACCGTTTAATCCATGCCAGCATGGAAAGCAGATGCTAAATGAGGATGATAATGATGATGTAAATGTGACACAAATTAATAATTGCTAAGTAACACACCATCACACACTAACATAATGCACCCCGACTAGCCGCACAATACCACAAGCACCAACACTACACACATGCATGCAAAAGAGCTAACAATGAGACCATCTATAAGGTTACTTGAACCCACCCCAACCCAGATCATACTACACCATCTCAAAAAATGTGCACAAGAGGTATTGATCACTTTCACCAAACTGCTAAGTTACAGGAACATAAACAAACCAACACTGATTGCCAAGTAGTATGGTTACAAACACAGACTGAAAGGACATACACAACACACACATGCACTTCCATGCAGTTTCTGCCTACCAAATTCACTCACAAGGCATTGGTTGGCCTGGGCTACAGTAGAATGACACTTGCTCAAGGTGCCACACAACAGGACCGAACTTGAAACTACGTGACTGTAAAGCAAGCTACTTAACCACACAGCTATGCCTGCACCTTATGTAGAATTGCTGAGTTCACTGCTTACAATATGCAACAAAATATGAACTTGAATTCAACTGAGGACTTCATGGAGTGGTAATCTAGCAAAAAAAATGTAAATACCACTTTAATTCTGAGAGTCTCTTAAGGGTCAGTACTTAGCTCTGGTTTCAGGATGTGAAGTAGATGAGATAAACCTTCCCCTAAAGTAAAAGATCAGTCCATCATAGCTATCATTCCTTGGCAATATAGCATCTATTGCTGATAACTAGATGAACTGAAGTAATTGCAGAATAGTGCTGTGCATTAGACTTGAATTCAGAACCTGTTGTCTAAAGTGCCTCATCCATTATCTAGCCTGCCACTATCGTATCCAGTAGGTCGTTCTACTTCTCGTATAGACAAGAATTAAGGCAATTACATGTAATCAGTTCAGTGAAATTCCTTAAAAAAATACCAAATTATCTTTAAAGCTTTAGCATTCAGATTATCTTAGCAAATGTAATACTTACTTATTCACATTGTTTTGATTTAATCATACATTATCTCATAGATTCAAAATTTCTATGATGTGATTGTGTATTTATTTAGGCCGAATATGGCTAGTTTAAATGCTAAAGGATTAACAGAAACAGATGTTTCAAGTCTTATTGCTGAAGACAGCATGTCTACAGTTATATCACTGGCCAACAGCTGTGAGCTAAAACTGACCCAAGTACTCACATATTCAAGGTTGTCAACCTTTAGGTTGGTCCTAAGACTTTGACCTTTTAGTGTTTAGATTACTGTCAAATATTCACATTGTTTTCAATAAACCAAGCCTTATCTCTTAGATTTGAGATTTCAATGATGTGATTGTATATTCCTAGAATGACATTGTAGGGTAAGTGTAGGAAGCCAGATCTTGTCAGTTTGAACTTAAAACAGGTAGAATATTTGGGCTTGATATGGCCCATTTGAATTTTACTTAGCTACTTCTGCTCAACATTAGCTGCACCAAACTGTACACAAAAATTTACAGCATTTGCCTTTATTTTCTATTTATTTCATCATTGAATTATGGCCATGCTGGGGTATCACCTTGAAGGGTTTTACTCAAACAGATTGACCGATGTACTTAACTTTTAAATTCTGGTACTTATTCCATCAGTCTCTTCAGCTGAACTCCTACATTACATGTACATCGCCATAACTTGGCAGTTTGGCAAAAGAGACCAATAGAATAAGTACCAGGATTTTTTTCTTTTAAAAAAAGTATTGAGGTTGATTCATTCAATAAAAATTCTTCAACCTGGTGCCCCAGCATGGCCACATTCTAATGGTTGAAACCAGTAAAATATAAAAGATAAACTGACATTGGCTACCAAATAGGGGAGTGGGGATAAAACACGGATCCAAAAATACAAACACAACCTGTCTCATATATATACACACACATACATATAAATTTGAACTTCTACACAGTTTCCACTTACTAAATTCATTCACAAAGTGTTGGCTGGCCTGTGGCTATAATAGAAGACACCTGCCCAAGGTACTACACAGTGGAACTGAACCCCAAACCATGCAGTCGCAAAGCAAGCTTTATAACCACACAACCATGCTTGTGTCTTTCCTAATTTTACTTTAAAACTGGTTTAAGATAAAGTTTCGACTCATATTTTCAATACATTTCCAAAGAGAAATATGGGCGGAGAATAACTGGAGTCCAACTATAAAGTGTTATTAATATTATTAATAATATCATACTTTTCTCTCTTTGTTCTTTTTCTATATTAGTATGAATGGGCAAGTTTTATACATAGCTGAATGTAGACTCATATAACATCAGACATGACCAGCTGTAATGTTTATATCATGTGGGTTTTGTAATTCCAACACACAATGAATTGTATTCTTAAAGCCTGTACCCACACACACACATGATTCAGATGTGCTCTGATAAAAGATAGACCTTCTTAAGCAAAAACTGTTTTATGCATGTGTGTGTGTGTGTGTGTGTGTGTGTGTGTGTATATATATATATATATATATTAATGTTGGTTTTTATGATGAATTATGATGAAAACAAATTAACATTATTCTTTGGCAAAAAAAACTATTTTACACATACACACAAATATAAATGTTTTTATGTCGAGTTATAATAAAAACAATTAAGCATTTTT